>NC_083278.1:37929449-38096979 GCF_963506605.1 Zootoca vivipara
GCAGATTTCACATCAAAGACAGTTGTCTTACTTGTTGAACCCCCCCCCCCAAATCCTACTTAGCGGAGTTGTAGGCAGGTAGGGTGGAGAACAGAATGAGGACAGTTCTGCTTAGGACATGAAGCTCTTCATAGAATCAGAGAGCCAGAAAGGACCACCCCCTGCAATGCAGGAATATTTTGCCCAACTTGGGGCAAACCCTTGACACCGGAATAAAGAGTCTTGTGCTCGTACCCTCCCCCCAACCGTTTACATCAAAAACAAATCAGGATTTTGCATATTCCCAGCAAATACTTGCAAAAACCTCTGAGAGTTTTTGTGAATACTCAAAAAGAATGCTTGCAAAATGCTCGAGTTTCCTCCCAAGGCCGTTGGTGTCAGTTTTTAGAATAAAAAACCATCGGGGCATAATTAATTAAAAAGGAAACAGGCACCCTTGCCTGTTGGGGATCCCTTCATCACATTATTTTGTGTGTAATGTGATGCTTGCTTGGATAGAATAAAGAGAAATCAAGGCGTGTGGGTGCAGCAAAACCTTCCTTACAAAATGGTTTCCTTTCAGGTAAGAGATAGTGGCGGTGTGTGCATGTTAGATACTTGTTAAGGCCTGCTTTTTTGTAGGAATATCTTATTGGAGGTATTAGAAGTTCACTTGAAGGAGGGGTCCCGTTGAGGATATGTTACCCACACTGCAACCCCCCACCCAGCCCCTGGCAACAGTGCTGATAGAATGAAGTGGTTGGAATCTTCCAACAGCAGCATCGAAAATATTTTTCAGTCCATGAGCCATATGCCTTCATGGGCGACCTTCCAGGAGCATGCTAGTGGTGGGCAGAGCAGTGGATGTGGCAATGCCACGAACAAGCCAGAGGTTTCTACACAAACATGCATATCTCCATCCTCCAGCCAAATAAGTGAGGTAAATTATCACAGTCGAAGGACACATTCCAGCCAAGCAAGAAACACTTTCAGGGAGTGCCTGGAGGAAGTTCATTGAGGGGTTTGAGGTTTCACTGCAGCATTTTGCTATTGATCCTGTTAACTAGTCACTTGCCCGAAGATTTTCAACAGTTCAGTGAATGCACTTGATTACTGTAGGTCCCATAAATCGACAGTACAATCCCCAAAAGAATACGAATATAGTATTTAACCATTTGGTAACCCCTTTGCCTTTTCAAAAGGCACGTGAGGCCTCTTTCTTCAGGCCACTTTAGAGCAGAATATCTTGCTTTCCTTTTAGATGTGTGGAACGCAAATTGCTTCTTGTTGGCTGGACTCCAGTGAATTTTGCCTCGGTTGCCTTTTGGAATTCAGATGCCAGCCTTGGGCCAAAGCTGATCAAACGTAGCCAGAGTTTCCCACCCCTGTTCATATGCTGCATCTTGCAAGTAAAGTGGCACAGCTGTATGGTCATTATGTGTGCAGGTTGCATTTCCTTGGCAAATTGTATAACGCTACTGCAGTGAATACTTCTTGAGCTCCCAGGGAGAAGCTAAACACATCCCCAAACTAATTTGCATGCTTTTAATGTAATTAGCAAAATAGCTTGCATGCCCTTTCCATTTGTGCTGCAGGTGGTACATCTCATTTGGTGGGCATATTTCACTTAATCTCATTTCCTTCAGGTCTGAGATGGTCTGAGAGCGCATGATACAGCCACTTTGCAGAAGCTAAGCAGGTCTGGGTCTGGTCAGTGCCTGAATGGCAGACCTAGAAACCTCTTGTACACCACCTTGAGTTCCATGATGGAAGAAAGGTGGGATATAAATGTGTGAAAATACATTATCAGTTCCATGTGCGAAAAGCTTAAGTCAGCGCTAGGAAAAAGTACCTGAAAAACTATTAGAATTTGGCAAACATAATGAACTTAACTGGCTTCCTTTTTTCAAATGGTTTAATACTTTCTCTTGCTTTAATATATATCTACAAATGTGATATTTTCTACTTCTTTTTTGAAAATCCAAATAGAAAAAAGTGTGGATTCCAACAAGGCATGCACAACAAAAGTGTTGACTGAGATCTCTTGAGAGGGTCGAGTGGTAATCCTAAACATGCTACTTTGCATTCATAAGAGCTTTGGATACATTATGCCCTTAATTCCTACAACAATCTTGTAAAGCAGATCAATGTTATTCCCTTATTGCAGAGAAGAGGCTGAAAGTAGGTTAATCTAAGAGCAAACTTCATGAGCAGAAGGCTCCCTTGCAATATGGTGCAAGAGTAGAGAAAATTTGTGGGACGGAATTAACCCTTTCCCTACCAGATGGTTCTTGCCAGGTCATTTTCAAACGGTGTGTGCATGTATACAGCTGCACTCTAAAAGTGGAAGCAAGTACAGGCATGGTGGGAAATGACCTGTAGGACATTTGTAGGTGAGAAGAGTTGGGTGCAGGATTTTCAGATTTTTCTCTAGCATGTACCTCCTTCCTCCACCACCTCACATTCATGTTATCTCAGCAAAAAAACCACAAAAAACGAGTTTGAAACACATAGCTCCATCCTAAAGCAAGGTTGTGTCTGAAGCAAGGTCTGAACAGGGGTTTCTTAAGTAAATGCAGGCTGCACCACCATTAAAGGGTCCCAGATTTTGGAACAGCTTCTCCAGGGTTGTATGCTCAGTCCTCTTACCGCCCAATTTTAGGCATGTAGTGAGCTGGTCTTAGGTACAAATAGGGTTTCCTGAAAAAAGAGGATTGATGAGTTGCTGCAGGATGGAATTTGTAGCCCATGTAGTTTGCACATGATCAGTAATGAATGACATGTCTTTTGTTTCTTTAAGCTTTTAACAACAAAGCCCCTATTCAAACTATAAGGCTCTTAGCAGAATGTGAAAGCAATAGGCTGCAAACAGAATTGAAGGGTGCATTTAAACACACACAGGGGTTTGTTAAAATATCAACTCCCAAAAGCAGTGCAGAGACAGCTTTCATTTGAATCCCACAGAATCTAATTGCTCCTTAAAGCCAGGACTCTGGCCTTTATTGTCAATGAGACAGTGATATTAATTCTTTAAGAAGCCAAGGGGTTTGCTAGCTGGCTCTGAATATATTTCTTGATATTTCTGTAAGAAACAAATTAATCAGCTATCCCTTGCCCATTGGGAGGGGGGGGCAAACTATGAGGTAACCCTGCTATTGATTTATTGAACTTTCGTTTAGAAACCTGCCTTAGGAACAGATGGCTCCTAGCTATACATTTTGGCGCCTCCCCAAGTTATGTTGCAATCTTGTACAAACTTGCCGGCCTGGGAGTAATCCTCATTTAACTCAATGGGGCCTACTTCTGAGTAGACGTGCATAGGACTAAACTGTCAGGTTGTTTACTTTATTATTAAAAAAAACCTATTTAACATTTAGGCAATTAAACCAGAAATTGCAACCTCTACTCCTTTTTTCATGTGAAACTTGAAACTAAGCCAATAGCTGAGAAAGCTGCAGAACCTGTTTCTGGGAAGTAGGCCTGAACTGTGTTTAGGCTGTGTACTTTGATGCTTTTTGGTGGAATGCCAGAGCTGTTTGCTTCTTACAATGAACATATGTAATTATATTACTGTGAATTATTAATCATTATCTCCACTTCCACTCAGGGCAGTATGTTCGATGAACCAATGATCTGATTCAGTTCATCTGATAAACAGCTCTTTATGCTCCTTTGAATTGCTTTGATGGTGCGGATCATCAGGTGGAATGTGGCCTGGGTTTAATTAAATTTATTCTATCTGCCTCCCTCCCTCTTTTCCGTATCAATTACAAAGCAGGAGCGAGAACACACATTCTCAAATGATGGGTAAACTGGAATTATCCTTCCATTACTATTATAAAGTTACTCCTTTATATATCAGTAAGCTTGATTATACCGCACCTCTGATACAATATCAGTGGGATGAAGCTCTAAAAATCATACTTACCTTTTCCCCCTCCCCTCCCCTCTCTCTAGGATTATGACTCATTTTTTGAAGCCAAGGAAAGCAACACCGTCTTTACGTTTCTTGGGTTGAAACCTAATTTGGCATCAAAGGTGAATATTTCATGATACGAGGCTTAATGAGATTCAGCTTGTAGTTTTCAATGTATATTTTCTTTCTAGAATATACAACGTGATTCGAAAAATGAATAAAAGGGTATGGGATGTTTTCAGCAACATCTTGGCTTGAACCTAAAATAAGCACAATTGATTATTTTTTCATAATTTATAAACACTTAAAGTCACAGTGTACTCAGTTAAATCCTCATAGTGTAACAGATTTCTAATTCAGCTATTTTTAAATTTCTTTTTAGAGTCTGATACTAATAAAACCGCAGAGCCTAGAGCTTGCTGATCAGAAGGTCGGCAGTTCGAATCCCTGTGACGGGGTGAGCTCCCGTTGCTTGGTCCCAGCTCCTGCCAACCTAGCAGTTCGAAAGCACGTCAAAATGCAAGTAGATAAATAGGAACCGCTACAGCGGGAAGGTAAACGGCGTTTCCATGTGCTGCTCTGGTTTGCCAGAAGCAGCTTTGTCATGCTGGCCACATGACCTGGAAGCTATACGCCGGCTCCCTCGGCCAATAATGCGAGATGAGCGCGCAACCCCAGAGTCGGTCACGACTGGACCTAATGGTCAGGGGTCCCTTTACCTTACCCTTTACCTTACTAATAAAATATCAAAGAAACTGGTCCTCATTGAAACATGTGTATCTCGTACTGTGTTGCAAACTTGCTGGATTTCCTGAGAATATTGCCAAACCAGGTCACAGTTTGCTTTGTGTGTGACCTGGAGTCATAGCAGATTCATTTGGCATCCTCCTCGTGAGCAGATAAAGCTTAGAGCCTGTTCCTATGAAGCACCTTTCCAGGCTCTCTTAACTTGTTTGGCCCCATTGACCATTAGTGATAGCCGTCCTCCCTGCTATCTTTTTAAAAAAGGGGGATTGGCATAGAGGCAATTGAGGCTCAGCTACACAAACTATGATATGTAAGCCCTACGCATGCATTTCCTCCTCCACCCACTGTTAATCACATGGAAGAGGAAGCAGAGAGGATGACTGCAATTGCCCTGCTCCTTCCATCCCATTCCCAGTCATTCTCCATTAAATGGTAGGTGACCCTCTATACCACTGCTGGGGAGACAGTGGCCGTGTACTACAATCCCCTTCATCCTGTCCCTTGGCCATACATGCTGGGGCTGATGGGACTTGTAGTTCAGCGACATCTGGAGGGCCAAAGCACGAGCCTGTTCTTCTCATGTAGTAGTAGTAGTAATAATAATAATAATAATAATAATAATAATAATAATAATAATAAATTTATTTATACCCCGCCCATCTTGCTGAGTTTCCCCAGCCACTCTGGGCGGCTTCCAACAGAACAGAACATTAAAATGCAATAATCTATTAAACATTAAAAGCTTCCCTAAAAAGGGCTTCCCATGTGCTTTTGAAGGGTACTAAAATGCACAGGGAGTTTGCATGAGCAGAGCAGGTGTTTCTAATTTTCTGTTTTCAACTCCTGCTGACAAAGTTTTTGTTTAAAATGCCTATTTATAGTGTCATTGCTGCAATTGTTTTTGTTTTTAAAATGTGTATTTTGATGCTTTATTATTTTAATGTTGTGTGTGGTTCGTCACTTTTGAGTAATTGTTGTAAGATAAAATAAGCGTTTGAAAGAAATAACTATATAATTGTTGGTTCTTTTTTCCTTTTTCTTTTTAAACAAAAACAGGAGTCGGAGCCTTAGAAAAAGTTCCTTGAGGATTCAGCAAACACATTGTCTGGGTGAATGAAATTCTTGATGTCCAGCACACAACTGCTTCCGTAGTGGATCACTGTGATGCCCACCAATATGCACCATTAATATTTTGTTCAACACTGAAAAGATGAAATAAGACTTTGGCTACAAAAATGGGGTTATATGGTGATGGTAAAATGGTAATGATGGGGGCGGGGTGTCCTTCCTTTTCCCTTTTCCTTTTTGCAAACATATCTGTGGTGGATGCTGGATACCATTGACCCCTGCAGTCTCTGATGCCATATTTGAGACATTACTTCCAATCTGAAAGTGACAGGTGGGTGTGTTGAATCTGATTGTACAGTGAGCATTGTCAGAGTTTCAGATGTTTACTGCACTCTGAGCTGAGAGTTAATGGCAGGTGTAACCTGCTGTTCTTGAACACAGTTAAATGCTAAAGTCAGCAGCACTGAGCTGCAAAAATACCACTCCAACAGAATATGTGCTAATTGTGCTATTTGTACTGAAATGTGCTTATTATGGTAGATGTTGCCTGGTATTATCTTTCTACTTGGAGGGGGCGGGGAATCAAATCTCACCTCCTCTGGTTGGTATTCAGCAGCCAGTTCTGAAAACAACAACCATCATCTTGCATGTACTTCATAGATTGCTTTGATGCAAGGGAATTAGCTGGCAAGTAGATTCTAAAATGAGAAGCTGACAAAATGGACCTTACCTCTTGATGAGAACACCAGGCATGTCTGTCATTTCGAGCTACATTTACATGCATTTGCCAAAAATGTTTTGTATGAATTATAGATCCCCCCCACCTTACAAGCATTGATATTACTTAAAAACCCTATTGCTGTCATTGAGATTAATTGTAGAACAAAGGTTAAAATCTGTAGTGTGCCATGTAATACAGTATAATCAGCGCCTGTAAAAGCATACAAGCCAGAACTTTAAGTAGATTAATAGTTCTATTGCCTTAAAAGTGGAAGGGTATTGGGGGGGGGGGTTCCTAAAGAAAGAAGCATTATATTTTTGCCTGTAAATTGTATCACTTTACATAATAGTGCTGGATTGGACTAGTGTGTTTAGCGTCTTCCAGTTCAGAGTCCCAAATAGCTATACTTGGCAGTACGGATAGCCTATTCTGTGAATCTGTGAGGCATCTAAATGAAAAGTGTGGGGCCAAACGATAGCAGCACAATCCTATGCAGAAGTGAGTTAAATAGGTGCATAGCAATGCAGCCTAGCTGGGTTTTAAAAGACCACTTATCAATTCAATATTTATTGTTTGAAGCGCAAGCACCCCCTCAAAAATATGAATGCCCCGATTTAAGGCTCACATGAGGTGCACATAAGCCTGTCCCAGATCCAAGACAAAGTTCACAGTCAAGAGAAAGTTAATAATCTTACCAGTGGAAGAAGCTGGTTCTCTCTTGCTTGAGTCTCGTTCATTTTAATGGGCATTTAAGCATGACAAAAGCCCTCTTCAGGCATTCATTTTAAGCGTAAACATGTGACGGAGGGCTGCAACTATGAACCCACCCTACCCAGTCACTGTTACCATTTGGAGAGTGAATGTATGAAACAGGGAGCTTCCTGTTGGTTCCATGTGCCACAGCATTGACTTTCTAGTGTTCTGAAATGTGTAAAAATTTCCCAAAAGTACAGGAGAGTTCCTGTTCCATCTGTTCCACCCTCTGCAACACACAGGGAGCTATGAGAACAGGATCAGAGCTAGGGCACTCATCCCTGCAGCCTGCCTCACCTGTTTACACAGGATACGAAGACCTGAATACGGCTTAACTAGCTTTGGACTGGGGCTAAAGGACTTCACATATTTGTTGTGGGAGCAAATATGCCACTTATCCCCCCCATTTGCTAGGGCTTCCTTTTTTGATCAGGGCATGTTCCTTGTGTGCATATCGGATCCTCTGTATCAGGGCAATAAAATAGTTCAGGTGTTGGTCCTAAAAGTACTAAAGGAAAAGGGGAAAGTGCTATGGAATCTTTAATGATAAAATCACAGATGATTATAAAGCAGGCATAGGCAAACTTGGCCCTCCAGATGTCTTGGGACTACAACTCCCATCATCCCTAGCTAAAAGGACCAGTGGTCAGGGATGATGGGATTTGTAGTCCCAAAACATCTGGAGGACCGAGTTTGGAAATGCCTGTTATAAGGTATTGTATATGAGCCCTATTTTGTTACTCACAGCTCAGGGAAGTTTTGAAAATGGTTTTGTTGTTGTTGGGGGCAGAACAAGTCTGCTCTTCTGGGATGTGTGGGGATGGCAGCTTAAAAATCCACTGTGCTCTATCCATTCCACCAGGAACATGCAAGTCCTTGAGCTGCTCTTTGGAGTTTAGTTAATTTTAATTATAATGATGTTTGTAATAAGCAGAAGGCACATAATTTAAGATGCCTTAATGGGTTTTATGTGGGGTGTGTGGGTGGGGGAGTGTATTCTTAGAATGCAAGAATAGTTCAAAAGGTGCCCTGTTTTCATGCCTTTATCAGCTCTATAAATTCACTGTTTGATTTTTAATTCAGAGTTTGGCTTTCATTTTTATATTAAAATTTTGTAATGTGCTTGAGTTCTTTCTGTTTTATTTTCATTATTGTCACAGATGGGGTGTTGGCTACTCCCGAGTAAGCACTCCACATATCCTCTGGATTTTCATAGTTTTATTGTGCATGCTATATACAGTGGTGAGATGTCTCAAATCATGTCTGCTCTGCATGGGGCAGAAGCCCACAATGGCGTCTCGTGGGCTCTGACCCCCCTTTTAAGACTCCAAACGCCCCTCCTCCTTGCTCTATGGGTCCTCCGTGGTCCCAAACCAGGCTCCTGAGGTGCCGGTCTACCTCCTTTCCAGCCCCTGCTGAAGCTAGCTCCTCCCCTGCTTCCCTGCTACCAACCTGGAGCTGAGCCACCAGGACTCTGCAGAGCCCTGGACCCGTCTTAACCCTTCCTGTTCCTGATTTAAACTCCCAGACTTGCTGCTGCTCTCCCATCTGGTGGAAGTAAGCAGAGTGGGCTGCTCTCTGCAAGCCCTCTCTCTTACAATTATATTGCAGCCTTCTGGTTTTCTTTTATGTAAAAGAACATTAGAATGCATCCCTTTCAGTTGGTGGTTAACCCCCCCAAAAAAACCTCTCATTTATTTTTATCTCTTTCTTGTCCTGCCTGTTCTGTTGTTTCCAAGCCCCTCCTAGGATGTGCTCTTATCAGGAAAATTAATATAGAAAATTAATCTATCTCTATTGAAAATATTCCAATAGTGTGAGACTAGCTTTGATCTGTGTAAAAAATACCCTCCTCATGTGATCACTTGATATTATTAATTGTGATAAAAAGTATTTCCCCCCCCCCCATGCGCAGCCACATCTGACAGAAAAATAGTTGTGTTCATAAAAGTGGGTCACATCCTTTTAAAGGCATAAATCAAGGCAGCTCTGTTGGAGCAACTAAAGTTATCTTCACTTAAAAGCATGTGAGACTCAGAGTCATCACCATGTTTCATAAAGTTGGGATACACTATGATTTGGAAGAAAAGGAATTAACTGAATTATCAAATTCTGGACCAGCCAGTTTCACTGCAAGGATTAGCTTTGCATAAGGCGGGGGTGGCTAGCCTTATGGAATTAGCCCCAGCTGCTATGGCCAGTGGTCAAAGGATGCTGGGAATTGTAGTCCCAACAGCAAAGACACAGTTAGTTTCCTTATCTCTGGCATCAGATCTTAAGCAGGTGTTCCCTTCCAATTTCTATGTGGTATTAGCACTGATGGAGGGAATGTGGGCCTCACTAATTCAGGTGTTCAACTCTACTTTTGAACATAAAAGCTTGCTGGATCAGGTCAGTGGTTTATCTAGTCCAGCACCCTCTTCTCATAAGGTCCAATTGGATGCCTGTGGGAAGCCCAACAGCAAGACCTTAGCTTTCAGCATGTGAGAAGAGGGCAGGAGAAGGACAAGTGTGCTGACTCTGTCTTAGTCCCCACCCCACCCTGGTCCCCAGGGGTAAGCAGAGAACCTTTCTCCTGTGCATGTGGGACCCTGCTCATGGTGGTGAAGCCCTAAACATGTAAGTGATCATTGGAAGAGGCCGTGTGTTGGATTAGGATATGTGACAGCTTCCCCGGTGTACGTTTTCTCTCATCGGGGAAGTTGAATGTCACTGTTTGCAGATCACACCCCTAGTTACTATTCAGAGCACTTGTGACATGTAAAGAACTGCATCAATTTACACTGGGAGAAGGGAGTTGTCTGTTTCTCTCCCTTCTCAGTTGTAGTTCGCAAAATCATTTGGCAATCCATAAAAAACCATCAAAAAGCTAAACCGGACCCGAGAGACTCTAAAACCTAGGCATGGCTGTATGCCAAAGCAGTGAGAAGAACCATGTTACAAGTTAACCTTGGCTGCAAGCAGCTAGTAGCTCAAGATGTTCTGCCCCTCCTCTTTCAATCCATCACCTTCTTTATCCCTTTTCATTCTTTGAATGGGTTTCCCCCCCCTCCCCTCATGTTCTTTTTCTGGAGGATATGGGGATGATCGACAGGACTCCTGCACGGTGTTTGCCTTCATGTTGCAAAAGTGGCTATGCACATTCTGAGAAGTATTAATTTTGACCAGGCCAGCTGTTGGCACAAATGACAAAGAAATTAACGTTTATTTCCAGTGTTTACGTTTGGATTGCATCTCTCAGTGCAAGCCACCTTTTGCCCCTGAGTGCAGGTACCAGAGGACAAGCTAGATGTGGGTGTGTATGACTTCCTTTTTCCTGTTACTGTTTCTGTGTGTGTTTTAAAGTGAAAACTGACAATTTGGAAGCACAGCCGCTGCTACATGTATGTTTTTTGTGTTCAGGTATCTGCTTGGAAGCAAAGTGAGAAGCCACCTTTGTATGGAGTTACGGTTCTCCCAAGTTAGTTTCTTAAAAGTTCTGTTGACACATGCATGCTCATTATTCCATGAGTGCAGCACCCGGTGGTGACTTGCGTCTGTGAAAGAGCCGTCACATCACAAGCAGACCATTGATCTCACCCAACGTCACTGCAAACACAACGTTGGGGCTTTTCTTCCATGTAAGCACATTATATATTCAGCTGCAAGTAACCAAACGTTGAGTAACCAAGGTAATGTACACGAACAAGTCCTGCACAAATGGCTCCCATCCTTTCTCCTCTACGTTGTCTATGTCGCCTTTTGCCAATGTTAGTCTTGTGCTTTTCTGATAAACCTTGTGTTGTAGAGGACCACCGATACATGTGCATGTAGCATTGTGGCACATCTGTTCAGCTATTTCACTGGCTGCTAGTTCAAGGCAGCAAACCAGATGTTTGGGAAAGGTCCTTTGGAACGGCAAGTACAGTGCCGCAAACCAGCCCTAATGTTAAACCATAGTGCCATGCAGACACTGTAGCATGCATTTGCCCCATTGTGCGCTCCATTGGCTGTGCGCACGACTTGGTGGGCCATTGCAGGTGCGTTCTTGAGGCATGTATGGCTCATAGAGCTCGGATCTACCGAGCACATCAATTCTTAAAAACAACAAGGACACCTTAGGACAGTGGTCCTCAACCTTGGGCCTCCAGATGTTTTTGGCCTACAACTCCCATGATCCCTAGCTAGCAGGACCAGTGGTCAGGGATGATGGGAATTGTAGTCTCAAAACATCTGGAGGCCCAAGGTTGAGGACCACTGCCTTAGGACATCTCATGGGAGCCTTCAAGTTGCCTAGCTTGTCAAGGGGAAGTTCAGTGAGTCCAGCACCTCCTGTCCTGGTGATGAACAGACAAGTCTGCACCTGCCAGATTTTGACTTCCTGCTCAGCTATTTGGCATATTGAACTCACTTAGAGCAAGAGCTGGCAACCTAGATTGTGCTCCTGTGTCTTCAATACCAGGCAGCAGGAAAAGTTTCAGTAACAGCCCTTGGAGTGATTGGAAGAAGCTGAGTGTGTGACATCTCCCTGCCACACATTTCATACCAGGACTGGAAGCTTCTTTAAGGCAGGATATAGCAGCCCATCCAAGTATCCATTTCTCCCTGGCCTCTGCTTCCCCAAAGCCTGTTTCTTTTGTGCGGCACTGAATAACGCCAGACAAAGATTCCCGTATCTTCTGTTGTATAACATGACGGATGGAATCCTGTGTAATTTGTCTCAGGTGTACTGTGTTTAAAAATAAAAATAACTTTTATATTTAATGCTTAAATTGTCATATTAAACCTACATATGGAGAAGAGAACGGCTTGTGTGTGTTTGTCACATTCTGTTGGCATATCTCATCTGTCCCTTAAAAGGCTGTGTCATCTCTAAATGTGACCTCACAGAAATGGTTGTGGCCTCTCCTGTGTGTTTTGTAGACTTTGTAATTTGGTATCTCGTGCTAACAGAAAATACCAAGTGCCATTAAACAGAGGGGTTTGCTTTTGAGTAAACATGCATAGGATTGTGTTGTTCGGCTGCAAACCCATAGCCAGTTGTCAGAAATTGGCCCCATTGAAATCAGTGGGAGCTGCTTCTGAGTAGACTTGTCTAGGATTGCAGGAGTATATTTATTTAAGAGTACATCACTTTCTAAAACAAGCCACAGGAAGAAGAGTGTTTTAAACTGGCAAAAGCTTTCTTAGGAGAGCAGAGAAAAAGTAGCACCCAGTTGATTTCATGAGTTTGCAAAAAGGTATCTTGTGTGTGAAATTATTTTCACAAAGCAGTCTAAAATAAGCTGCTATTGATAAACAATTTTAAAAAAAGATCCTTGGTGTTATTTTCAGATTTCCAGCTGGCATCTTTAATTTTTTTCTGTGAAGCAAAACCAGTTTTTGTGAGGAGTGAATCTCTTCTCTTTTTTTAGCTTTCCAAATGTGAAATGTTTCCCTTTAATTTATGTCTACATTTATTCAAAGCATAATATTCTTCCTTTTAGAGCCCACACAAAGCAGTGTACAACTAGCAACTACACCACCCAAATAACATTAAATATAAAAGTCTTGAACCATAAGCGAACACTAAGGCTGTTGGCTCTTCCTGCTCAGTTTCTGTTTGCACTGACTCAGCCTCTCCTACATTGAATACACCCCCTTAAACATGCCCACATTTCATTGGATGCCAGGACTGGGCACCCACCCATCCTCCTGTTCTCAACAAATAAGAGGCGTAAAGAACTTCTCCCTGTGGACGAGCATGGGGGAGGTTGGTGATGCGATGCCTTTTCTCCCATTGATGGGAGAACATGCCCACACCATTTTGTGCTCCTGTCTCTCTTTCTCTGCTGTTTAGATGTTCCGGTATTTTGTGTGGTGACACACATCCCAGAACAGCCATTTTGTGATTCCTCCCTATGAGGAACGGCTTAGGGAGCTGGGTATGTTTAGCCTGGAGAAGAGAAGGTTAAGGGGTGATATGATAGCCATGTTCAAATATATAAAAGGATGCCATATAGAGGAGGGAGAAAGGTTGTTTTCTGCTGCTCCAGAGAAGCGGACACGGAGCAATGGATTCAAACTACAAGAAAGAAGATTCCACCTAAACATTAGGAAGAACTTCCTGACAGTAAGAGCTGTCCGGCAGTGGAATTTGCTGCCAAGGAGTGTGGTGGAGTCTCCTTCTTTGGAGGTCTTTAAGCAGAGGCTTGACAGCCATCTGTCAGGAATGCTTTGATGGTGTTTCCTGCTTGGCAGGGGGTTGGACTGGGTGGCCCTTGTGGTCTCTTCCAACTCTACGATTCTATGATTCTAACCCCCTACAGCAGCCATTTTGTGGAACTACTCCACAACATTCCCAACCTGCCCACTGCCCTCAAAGTGTTGATGACCTCTCCTAGGAAAACCTCCTCACAGGGATCATTTGTGCAGGATTGTGTGCTACTGCTCTGGCTTTCCAGACTGTAAATCTCCCCAGAGGCGCACAAGGATGGCTACAAAAAAACTGTACTACACAAGAAAAAGGGATTGGCATAGATGTGGCTGTGCTAAGGGCCACTGAACATTTGCGGCAGCTTTGGGACACCCAAAGCCAAGGGGAGATGCATTAGGACAGGGGTAGGCAACTTGCTGCCCTCCAAATGTTGTTGGACTGCAACTCCCATCATCTTTGTCTGTGCTCCCTGGGATGATGGAATAAGAGTCCAATAGCAACTGGAAGAAATCCTATTGGCTGATCTTTGCATTAGGGGTGTGTGTGTGAGATATATATACTGCCGAGTCATTGGTTGGGTGATGCGACATGAATAAGAGTGATCAGCACAAAGCTTTTTGTCAAAGCTTGGAAGAATAATTTCAGTGATTTAAAATGGGTTATCTGAAGTGGCACATCGGGATAAGTGCAAAGAAGGAATTCTCTCTTACACAAAAACTTTGCATTTATTATCTCCCTCAGACAGATGTCAATGCCAAAGTAGTATTGAAACATGGTTTAATGGTTAAACTAAAGTCAACAGCAACCACCCTAGTTTATGCAATGAGCATAACTTCATCCTTTGTTCAGTAAATACAAAGCTTGAATGTATTTCTACAGGGAGGGTGAAGTGCAGTTCTGATCCTCTTTGAAACTGCTTGGCCTGCAGCCGAGGGAGATGGTTAATGGTGGACAGAATGTCCACGTTCTCACCAATGTAGGTTTTATATTCGCGTTACAGACCGATTTAAACACAGATCAATGTAAGCCTCCTATAAAACTGCCTACGTTTTCAGTTTCTTGAACTCATCAAGCTGCATTAATAGATGGATTGTCAAGGAGATGCTTGAGCAAAGCCCTCCATTCAACAAAACATGAGTTGCCACTGCTTCAGTTCAGCACTTTTGGATGTAGAAAGAGGTTTGTCGCTAAATATAGCCTTCATTCTATTCAGGAACATAATCAAAAATCACCGTGAATGCAATGCACACGTCTTTTGCTCTACAAAATGTCTATATGCTTCAGGGAGCAGTTGTGAAACAGGATTGCTTTTGGTGCATACATGTGAGGGCAGTCAGCAAGGCCGCTTGCTTGGAGACTGAATTGCTCAGGAGCAAGGGGTGGTAAGACTGCGCAGGATGGTATTATGCAAGGAATATTTCTCTATGATAAATGTCCCTGAAGTTTGGGACATACCTGGGCAAAGCAGCCCGCAAAGGAAAGAAAGAATCCTGCAGCCTCTTGGACTCCAGGGACCATTGAATTGAGGTCTAAACAGTCATGATTTCTGCAATAATCAATACAGTTTACCTATTGTGTGTATTTAAAACACTTCCACCTCAAAAACCCACATATAATTGCCTCTGGGTTTGTTATTTCATGCAGGAAAGCAGACTTTAACTCAAAATGTTTGATAGATGGAAATGGATTCAGTTTTAAGAGATTATGCCTATAGATTTTTATATGCTTTTATTACCTTGGATATTAAATCGGGTTATCTTCAAACTTAACTTAATGGACTACACACACACACACACACAAAATCTACCTTACAAGGATGGATAAAAATCCTTCTCTCTCTCTCTTTCTCTATTATATGGATTTTTATCCATCCTTGTAGATGTGTGAAAGAGCCTCACAATTCATTTGTAGCTGCCCTGGCAATTGAATTGCCCTGGCATAAGTCATATATTAGTTGGCACTCTTATCTATTAATATAAGGGAATTATTACTTCACCATTTAGAACTGTGATAAAGGAACAAGCTTGAGATGTCTGCCATATGATCGAGTGGTGCTTTCCCGATCCTCTCTGGGAAAGTTGAATGGAACAGTTGAGTATATCCCCTAGTGGTGCAGTTACCGGGTGGAGAAAAGTTCTGCATTTGGTTGATAGAGGAAACAGGTGTTCTCTGGACACAGAATAACATTTGGTTGGTTTAAAAGCACCAGAGACCAGAGGGCCAGAATTTCTACATGTGAGTCCCATAGACTTTAGAAGAGGGGAAGGCGGAAAAATAACCCGAATACAAAGCACAAGGCTAGATGCAAAATAGAAATAGAAATGGATGGGTTAAGCCTACTGGTGACCCCTGTTGTAGGGGAGTGAGCTGACCAGTGGTCCTGGGACTCTGGAGTATGGACCTTGGTCAACAGCCAGACAGGAAGTACCTCTGGAGGTTACAGAGCTCTTCAGACTGCAGCAAGATTGGCACTAAGCAGTGGGGAGTGAGAAGTCTTGTTTTGTCCCAGAAACAAAATACAGCAGTTTGAGGGAAGGCATGGCTCTGTCACATAAGGCGTTTCATGTTGGGAAACACAATTACATTCATTAAATAAAAGGTGGCCATCTATCACACACTCAAATGATAGCCTGGAAACTATTGCATTAGGATAAGTCATGCATTAGTGGGCACTCTTAGCCTGGGAACTGTCACGGCCCACAACGAGAAAGGGCTGGAGAAAGTTCCACGGGCCGCAGACCGCTGCTCTTGATCTTCTTTACTCCTGACCTAGTTTGGGGCTTTGCAGACAGGAAGAATGGAAAAAATCTTCCTCCAGTGAGAATATCCTCTCCACGGGGAGGCTCCAAAAGGAGATTGGGGCAAACAATATATGCTCTATCTAGGGAATGGGGCAAGGGAGCATGAGTTGCAAGCTTCTCACATCCGTTGCTACCAATCCAGTTGCCTCAGGGCAATCTTGCACACGGTGTCCTTTTCTTTCATGGATACAGAAAAAAGTATCCTCTCATTTACAATCATATGTAAAAACTGCACGTTTTGGTGCACACATGTGGAACCCAATGGAACTATCTGTAAGTAGTGCAACCTGAAATTGACTCTATCGTCCTCGCCATGCATTTAGGAAGGGTCCAGTCCAGAACAATGCAATGCTATGCAAATGGTACAATGGAGAATCCCTTCACATAACACAGTTCCACTTGGTTCCTACCACACTACAAATGCAGAGCAATTATTGGCGGGGGTGGGTGGGTGGAGATAATTATGAATTTACTCTGAAATCTGTTCTCAGTATACAAACAGCTTAGAAAAGTATAGGCGTGCTCTCTCTCTCTTTCTCTCTCTCTCTAACCAGACAGCTCAAACTCCTTCCATGTAATCCTTGGTTAAATACCGTAGCACTGGCCAAAGGTGCTATCCATTAGGCATGGATTCCCCCCCCCCCCTGTTATTTGTTTAGGTGAAATGAATTGTGTGATGCTGACATCTAGAGGGCTACAGAAGAAAAGCATGTTACTGTGTTGAAAACCATGGTGGAACCATTTGTGAATACTGTACACAGAAACCAACCCATAAATCTCATGACATTACATCCACTACATGATAGCAAACATATGCTTGCCACCATACATAAAAAGGTGGTGCGAAGCTGCGGTCAACCCCAACTCTCAGCCATGTATATCTGAATAATATTTGCAAACATGCATTTGCCGTGTGTGTTTGTGTGCACACGTAAGAAGCAGCCTCCTTGGATTTTCCCACCCCTGCCCCCTGAGACTGGGTTTTAGTCCACATTTACACACTACCAGATAGAATCTACTTAGCAGTAATGTCTCAGCGCTCATATAATCCAATATTCCCCTCCTTTCCGTTTCTTCCCTTGTTATACTTTTAACAGTTCCATAGGCTGGCAAAAGATTGCAACTGCAAATTATACCACAAATGTCAGGTGAACCCTGCCAACCCACCTTCTCCCCCCAGTATAGTTTTGCTGGAGGAAAATGATGATGGTCGTTCAATCAACAAAGCGGATCACTTAGCTATGCATTTACTTATTCATTTGTTTGTTCCTTGGTTCCTTTTATTTTATACCCCGCCTTACCTCCCAAAGAAGTCCAGGGCAACCAACACATCAACAGTAAAAGCATAGTAAGTAGAAGAATTTCTAAAACCGCTTAGAACATTCTAAGGACAGTTAAAAACATTCCCTCTGCCGGTGATGGCAGGCTTGCCACAAACAGTGTCTTTCAACCATCATACGCTTGGGTAAATTCCTCCTGAAACCAGTCACGAGGGAGGCAGGTGCACCTCAACAGCGAGGGCATTCCACAAATGGGGAAGCACCACTGAGAAGGCCCTGTCACAAGTCAGTTCCAACCAGGGACCCCCCCCCCCCCAGGGTGACACCATCAATGAAGCCTTAAGTGCTCGCCATAGGGTTGGAGTTGGCTGATATTGGGGAAGGTGCTGTTTTAGGGACTTAGGTCCCAAGTCATTTTAGGTACATGTCCCATATTGATCTTTTATGCTACACTGGAAAGCATTTCCTCCCAAATCCCGAACGAAGACAGAAATAATGGTCAATGTTCTGCCTACAAGTCAATAATTTATTCAGTGAATGTCAATGTTCACGTGTAAATGCTCTCAATTTTGGATGGCTTTTCTGATTGCCTGAAAACACACCTATACATTTCTCTACTTTTCATAGCCACATCAGTGGGTACTGGCAAACATTATTTGTTCCTTTTCAAACAATCGCAAAGTTTCTCTGGGAATGTTTGCAGAAGCAGCATGCTTCCAGGAAGAACCCACTAACCTTCTCCTGTTGGAGTGTGAAGGGACTTCTGTGCTGCACCCTGTTCCCTTTATAGGACGCAGAACCTAGTAGGGATTAGCAGCTGGTGTTAGATGAAACTTATGGGAATGACCTTGAAAATGCCCCTATGGCGTTTGCCTTACAAAGCTAGTGATGTAATCCTAGTATGAGTGGGAAAGAGTTAAATGTATATCCAATGAGAACCCAGGGGGCGGAGTCAGTTAGGTTATAAGACAAGCCCTGGGGGGGGGGGTTTAAGAGGGAGAGTTGTTGAAGTTGTTGAGTGGAGTTGGGAGTGGAGAGTTCTGAGAGGGGAGTCTGTGTTTAGTCTGTGCAACAGAAAGCAAGTCTGAGTCAGAGACAGTCAGCGCCTGAGAGGATCCGATAAGAACCAAGGCAGTTTTGGTTGGAAACTGGGAGGAGGTTGGTTGAAGTGTGAACTTGAGGGTGGAAGGTATAGGAACTAAGTTAATATATTGACTGAATACTACCTGAGAAACCATACACTTGTTACTCTATAAGAAATAAACTGAAGTTTTGTGTTCACTTTCGAAACCCTGACTGGACTCAGTGATTACCAGGGAGTACCTGTTTGGTAGCAGCAAGTAACCGTGGTGGCACAGGGATCAATCGACCGTTAAACATCCGGGGACCCTGTGTGATCGCCACAGTCCCAGACAAAGGAGCTCTGGAGGAAGGGAGTGGGGCAGCACCAGAGGGACTGCCTAAACTTCCCATCAATGCAGAGAGCAAACTCCGGTAGAAGAAACCCAGTAGCCCAGTGTGCTTTGAACCCCCTTACCCCAAAGTTTCCTGGAAATGTGGGTGAGTTCCTGGAAGAGACTTGCAAGAACCCCCCCCCCCTTCTTCACATGGCTGTTCCAGAAAAAGTCTGAGTCAGAGCTGCCAGGAAAGGAGCTGCCAAAGGCACTCCAAACTCTGCTAAAAACTGAAGGCAGAACTTGCCTCCTCTACCTCCTCCTGCTGCGATAGGCCTCACCTCTGGTCCACATGGGACATGCAGAGGTGCCTCTGTGTGCATTGGATGGGGTCTTTCTGAAGAGACAAGCAAAGCAGAGCAATGGACAAACCTAAGAACCGATAGCCATAGGCACATAGATATCTGCCGAGTCTTTCAGTCCCGCAGAGGCTGAGTGAGCAAGAGGACAGGATTCCTGCACCTTTAGTAGCTGTGTAGCGGAGGAGGTTTCAGCAGGTGTAGCCTGTCCTGCAACTATTACAGGCACAGGGGCCCTGCCCTCTCCTTCCCTTGGGCCACCCTGCATGTCACGGCTAGCAGGTGCAACAGATAGGTCCTTGCGGGTAAATTAAAGTGTGCCATTGCCTAAGCGCATGGCTCAGCCCATTCTTCTGTCGGGTGTGCTCTTACCTGCCAGGCCCTCTGGTGACCTTGTTTGGAAATACAACTAGTTACCGTAGCAATAAGAGTTGAGTTGAATTGGAGCCCTGTCTCCAGCCACTGTTTGTTCTGCTGCCACTAAGAAGTGTTTAGCTAGCAGTATCAGTTGGAGGAACATTTAGTGTCCAGCCTCTAAGGAAGCTGTGCTTCCCAAGGTCTTCCCTTGTGCTTGGTAGGAGCCCCAAATTAATTTTGTCAATGTTGTCCCGGCTCTGGATTTGAGCTTTGGATATGAGCCAGCTGAGTGTGGGGTTGTTGCATTACCTGATGAAGAACCGGTCTTGGGTGCATCCCCCACACTGGAGCAAAGGAACTTCAAAGGGAGATTGCAATATGAAACTGCTCAATTATAATGCAGCACATTAAGAGGGTCAATGCAGAGACAAATGAGTGTTAATACGAATGGGCTTATCAGTGCCAGGATGTCTGCATTACCAACACAAGTTCTGGAATTAGAACTGCTAATTAGATAGTTATGATCACCACTGTCTGCACTTTTCTACATTTCATTTCCCTCTGATTTCACTGCTTTCAGCCTCCCCACTGCCCTGCATGTACGCATTTAGCTGGAACACAGGAATACACTTCACACATTGGATGAAGCTTATGAAGCTTATGACTTTATGAGTAAAGTCTTTCTGGTGCCACAGGATGCTTTGTTCTTCTTGCTGAAAAGTCCCCCAGCTCCAATGTAAGGCCCAAGAGATCAGGGAGCACCCCTGGCAAGATGACACTTGCCTTCCAGTTAGGTAGGTAGGTAGGTAGGTTTGCAACACAGAAAAACAAATAAAGAGTTTGATCCAGGTGGTTGTGGGGAGGGGTATGGTGCTTGAGATGGATAAGGCTGGAAGGAAGGACTTGTAAGGCTTCAGTTCATTCAACTAGGGCACTTCCAGACTGTTGCGATCTTCAGGTGGAACTCAGTGAGACACTGGGAAATTCAGGCTGTGCAATGATGGTTGATTTGGAGGAGCTCTTGAGCAGCAATTCCACTCCCCACAAAGATCACACCACTTCATGCCCCCCAGTCTCCAGGTGGTGAGAGACTTTTGGGGTTTCACTGCTTACCCAGGGTTGGGTTTCCTTGGAACGAAGGCCACTGGAGGTGGTAGTGTCTTTAGGATACATGGTTTTGAACACACACACAACTCAAGCATAAGATTGGGGAGTGGGGGCTTGCAGCATTAACATTCCAACTGATCTTGCTTCCCCATTAGGCTTCCAGGTGGCCATAGTTGTGTCTCGGCAAAGGGAGCAAGTCCAGCCTTTCTGTGTCTTTTCAACTCCAGACAGACTAAGACACAAGGCCAGTTCCTGGGCTATTCTCCAAGATGATGTAGCCTCCAGCCAGATGTCCCTAGGGTAATGCATCTTAATTTGACCAACTCAACTTATAAATAATAATAATAATAAATTATTATTTGTACCCCGCCCATCTGGCTGGGTTTCCCCAGCCACTCTGGGCGCCTTCCAGCAAAGATTAAAAATACATTAAAATGTCACACATTAAAAACTTCCCTGAACAGGTAAATGGATGCCTAACTGAGTTGGCCAGACGTATTAGCTTAACGGACAAACGGACTAGTTTCACCACTTCAGCACTTCCTTCTACTACAGATTACATTGTTGCAGATACAAAATTGCAACCTTGGTTGGGACCAAAGACATCATCCAAGCCACACACACACACACTTTGATAACACTTTCTGTGATAAGGCAAGTGATGGGGAAGTGCATATATGGCAGTGAGAGAGGATTCTGACTAAGCTCTGATCTTTTCCCCACCACACCCCAGACACCACCCACCTTCCCCTTCCACATTTGCATCGACATGACAGTAAAGGCGTTCCACCTGCACAGCTCATCATTGCCACAGCTGTGTCCCTATCTTCACTGTGTTGGCATATCATTGGCTTGCAGTGGTGCAAGGCTGTGTTGGGTGCGCGTCCACCCCACTCAGTGGGTGTAGCTCCAGGACAGGATTGCTCTGTTCATTTTCTTAGCTGTACTTTCCCAGGCAACTCAACTCTAGTTTCCCTAAATCACAATAGTCACAAGGAGATGGCACAATGCCTCCACAGATGAACAGAGTGCAGACTGATGCATACCGGGGAAGAGAAAACATGCACCCAGCGAAACAGGAGATTATCTCTTTACGCAGAGGAGCCAACCTTTGAGAAACTACATAGCCAATACATTTTACAGGTACAGTGGTACTTCGGGTTACAAACTTAATTCGTTCCGGAGGTCTGTTCTTAACCTGAAACAGTTCTTAACCTGAGATGCCACTTTAGCTAATGGGGCCTCCCACTGCTACTGCGCTGCCGCCACACGATTTCTGTTCTCATTCTGAGGTAAAATTCTTAACCCAAGGTACTACTTCCGGGTTAGCGGAATTTGTAACCCGAAGTGTTTGTAACCTGAGGTACCACTGTATTCCAGTCCACAGTATTTTGGGCCCAGGTTTCCAACTCCTTTTTACCACCACTATCCCCCTGCAGAACCCCCCCCCCCAAACAAACAAAACAGTTTCCACTTGTGTATCTTTAGGCTTCAGAGATGTAAAGGTGAAGAAAGATGCAAATCTACTTTACAATAAGGGTAAAGGGTAAAGGACCTCATGGCGGTTAAGTCCAGTCAAATGCGACTATGGGGTTGCGGTGCTCATCTTGCTTTCAGGCCGAGGGAGCTGGCGTTTGTCCACAGACAGCTTTCCGGGTTATGTGGCCAGCCTGACTAAACCGCTTCTGGCACAACAGAACACCATGATGGAAACCAGAGTGCATGGAAACACCATTTACCTTCCCGCCACTGTGGTACCTATTTATCTACTTGCACTGGCGTGCTTTTGAAATGCTAGGTTGGCATGAGAGCATGCGAGAGGAGGAACCGCCAGCCATTAAAGCTATGCCATGCTGGGCTCCACACTTGGGCTCCTCTCGATGACGCAACATTGTGCATGTGTTGCGTGTTGTGTGCATGACGTCGCAAGCACATGGTGCATGCTGGACCCCCTCAGCCTTGGGCACAAGATGACACCTCTGTTCTTTCCCCTCTGCATTAGAGAGAGAATGCAGCTGAAGAGGGTATTTGGGTCAGAGAAACCAATGTGGAGATCTTTGGACTTTAGCTTCTGGAAGTGCAGTTGCGTGTATGACGCTGGAGCAGTGTCAGAGTCTTGCGCTGCACTTACCAAAGGAGGCCGAGGAACAAGGAGTTGCATTAGATGATTGTCTAGACTTGTACCCATGATTAGCTTTGACTAACACTTCCCAGGGTTTCACTCTGGCCTTGAGGGAAGACTCCTCTGTGCCCAAACAATCTGGTTTGGCAGGTGCACCTAGTTTTCTAGAGTCACAGCAAAAAAACTTAAGTGAGTAGGCTGTCCCCCGCTCCTTTTTTTAAAAAAACAACAACAACAACCACCCACATGTGTATGATCCCTATGTTACCAGATACAATCTTAATCCATATTTTATGTGCATTACAGATAATGAGCTGTGACTTAAGTGTTATGAATCTACATGTCTGAGCATGGCAGGACAAATGAGGAGCTGAATTGCGCTGCTTCCTGCAAGGTGACGGCAACACCAGGAGGTCTCCGCAGAGAGAGCTCGCACATCGTTTTTGCTGGCAAGAGCAAAATACGAAGCAACCTATTTGGAGCACTTCCAGGCTGTCACTGTTTTCGGGTGGGGTCCAGTCACATAAGGGCAAATTCAGGTTTTACAGCTGATATGATGCCCTTGCACAACAAATCTGCTTTCCCACAAAACTGGACCATTTTTAAAACATTTTTTGCGATAAGGAAAGTGATGAGGAAACGCACCAGGAGGTGTGGAATAAGAACTGCTTGATGAGACATCAGATTATCTTCTTGCAAACCAATCAGAAGGACACACTCGAAAAGCGGCTGATACCCAAAAGCAGCCGATAGCATCTAGGCTCCCTGTTAACTGTGCAATGCTGGGCCTTGACATGGGACACCACCCAGGTGGGATGAAGTTGTAGGAAAGCATCTTTCATGGTGTAAGGGGTTAAGGGCGCTTCAGCGTTTAAGCAGGAGGGCATTTCAGCACTGGTACTTCATGAACCTGGGCTTCTGAGAGAAAGTGGACTGCCTATGCTGAAACGATTCAGCCCAATTAATAGACTAGAACTTATTGAACTACTCTGTGAAGACCATATTAGGAGAGAACAAAATAAAATACATCTAAACAACATACAGGAGGGAAATATGCTTAAAACCCCCACAAAAAAGTTTACACAAAAACATAGTTTTGTAAAACACAAAACAAAAATAATCTAAATTTTAAAAATACATTAAAATAGGGGAGAAACATACCAGAATGAATTTAGACTCCTGGTGCTGGAGGCCTTTACCAAAAAAATAGCTACCTTCCAAGTCACCTACTGATTAGTTCCTTGAAACAGAAAGCTATTTCTCCCGCTTTCAACCTCCAATATTTAATGTACTCTAGTAAGGACTCGGGAAGGTGTTCTCTAATATCAGAATAAAGCTGACCTTCAAGAATATGGCGAAAGGAACCTCCCAGTCCTGGTGTGGTGAAAGGCCGCTAGGCCTCAGAGTCTGCCAGGTTTCCCACATCTGGTGGTAGAGAGGAGGCGAAGGAGTGGAGGCAAGTGGGGGAAACAGTTGTGGAAGTGAAGCCCATTTCTGGCTGGTTCCCTAATTTTTTCAAAGAAGTTCAGCACAATCCAGAGACTCACCCAGGTCCACATAAACAGAGACGTTTTCTTCTCTTCTAGAGTGCGTAGACATTATGTGTTCCAACTTGAAGAACTTGCATCAGGAGAGAGGGAGGAGTGGATGGGAACATGGGAGGCGTGTGCCCAGCAATCTTATTCATCCCCGTAACAAACCAGTACACTGCTATGTGCACACCACAAGAGGGATGGGGGAACCTATGGAATTCATTCCCTCCAACATGTGGACAGCTGCCCCAGGTATGGGCATGGGTTATGCCCCTAATTTGCATTCATACTTACGACTCAGCTTTAAGAATGTCTGATTCATGGAAACAGCTATAGAAAAGGCCAAAGTGAATCCCTGAGCTAGAAACAGCATGGCCAGTTGCGTCATGGACTACAAGCAATAAAGAAAATAACACAGTGAAGCGTATGCGCAAAATTAGGCAATATGCCTTCTTCCCAGCAACCTTCTTTTCAAGCAAATCTCAATACTCTGTTTCCCTTCATTCAAAACGCATCAAACGGTTTCACAAAACAAACTACTGACCTATTCAGTTTCCATTGCATTCAGGACCTCAGTCAAAACACTCCCCGAAATTATGGCAAGCCAAAGATGTTTCTGTTTATGCTCACCTCACCCCAGAGGTAACATTCTCTCTTAGCAAAATGGCATCCATGTAGGATGGAACGAGATCTCCTGTGGCAGAGACCAGATTCTCAGTTCTGTTTGCATCTGACATGGGAACTCAGAAGCTTCCAGAGCCCGGTAAGCAAGTCAGAGAGCTTACATACTCTCTGCCTTGATAGAAATGTAAGGCTGGTTGTGTGGGGGTGGTTCTGGTCTATGGGTTTTTGTGGATATACACCACCCCTAGAACATAACCCCCATGCAAGTACTGAATATTGAGTCAGCTGTAAATGCTTGCACAGTAAGCTGAGTAATACATTCACTGGTCTAATCATAGAATTGTACCCATATGCTTGAACCCAGCTCATAGGACCAAGCCCTTACTAATTGGCTCCGAATAGCACGTTTTTCAGCACTGAAAATGAATAGCAGGTGAGAAACAGAAATATATTTGGCAAAATGTAAAAGCTCCACTCCAAGCTTTTAGAGATCATATTTGTGGGAATGTTCAGGGATGCAGGAGAGGATATATTGTTTGATTATATCCTTTCCAACTTGTGTTAACAAGTTCTACAATTTAGCAGAGTAACATTCCCCCTTTTAAACTTGCACAGCGGATGCGTTTGCTCAGGCTCGCTAAAGCCTCTAAAATAAGTTACCTGGTAATTTCCCCTTTAGTCCCTCATAAAAGAAATAGACATGACACAGTCTTCTATAAAAGTATAAAAAGAGTTTACTCACTCACTCATTCTGTTCACAGATGGATCCCAGAAGGCAGACATAAGTTACAAAAGTAATATAACAGGAAACTATCCCATAAGGAGACAGATCCTTTGTCCTCTCTTGGCTGTCCGTTCATTATTTATGGAATCTCTCCATAAGATTTTTATTCAACATGCATTGGCCCTTCAATTTTTAAATATCTGAAAGCATGGTACATATGATGCTCTCCATGGTTCTGAACATAAATTTGCTATAAACAGCTCCTGGCAATACTTTATATCAGTTTAATGTGGGTGGGTCATATTGCTGAAAGCATCCTTAGGACTGGGGCCCAAATTATATTTTTGTGCATACTTGAGGATGCATGCATGTAATAATGTGGCAGTGGCCACAGATGGAATTTTCATTTTGATTTGTACAGAAAGAAACCCGTCCACATCTTCAGGGAGACAAAACACTCCTTGATCACTGCAGATGGTGACAGCAGTCACGAAATTAAAAGACGCCTGCTTCTTGGGAGAAAAGCAATGACAAACCTAGACAGCATCTTAAAAAGCAGAGACATCACCTTGCCGACAAAGGTCCGTATAGTTAAAGCTATGGTTTTCCCAGTAGTGATGTATGGAAGTGAGAGCTGGACCATAAAGAAGGCTGATCGCCGAAGAATTGATGCTTTTGAATTATGGTGCTGGAGGAGACTCTTGAGAGTCCCATGGACTGCAAGAAGATCAAACCTATCCATTCTTAAGGAAATCAGCCCTGAGTGCTCCCTGGAAGGACAGATCGTGAAGCTGAGGCTCCAATACTTTGGCCACCTCATGAGAAGAGAAGAATCATTGGAAAAGACCCTGATGTTGGGAAAGATTGAGGGCACTAGGAGAAGGGGACGACAGAGGACAAGATGGTTGGACAGTGTTCTCGAAGCTACGAACATGAGTTTGACCAAACTACGGGAGGCAGTGCAAGACAGGAGTGCCTGGCGTGCTATGGTCCATGGGGTCACGAAGAGTCGGGCACGACTAAACGACTAAACAACAACAACAACTCTGCTTTAAAGCCATTGGTTTTATTTTTTGGCTGTGCTTTTTTTTAATGGTTGGCTTTGGAAGTCATTCTTAAGGAGTGAAAGGGATGATATAGATTATCTGAGATGTAGAATTAGAGACACGAACCCTTTTCAATCATTGCCCTCATGCAGTTAGCAATTGCACGAGGAGGAGCGTGGTTACTTGCTACCATGCCCATCTTATTCCACAACAAAAGTTTTGAAGTGGTTTGCACTGTAAACACAGGCAACGGTTTAAACATCCCAACTCTTCCTGGGGTTTGCCTTTTGCCCTCTTCCTTGAAAACAATGATCTTTGAGGTTTGTTGGCCTCACTGAGCAGATGGCACCAGCAATTCCCAGTGCAAGGAAATCTCCGCAGCTGCGGCTCTTGGAGGCACTGAGAGAATAATAGTATACCATTCATGCTTTTATATTGTATTTTATGCTGCTTTTATTGCAATTAAGTGTTTTAAATTTGTTGTTAGCTGGCCCGGGCCTGGGTTTTTGAACTGGGAAGGGCGGGGTAGAAATAAAAAAATATTTATTATTATTATCATCATCATCATCATCATCATCATACAAAGTTATCCCCACCCAGACAACTTGCATTACCACCATTGCTGCCTTGATGTCCGTGAGAGAAATAGCTCCTCCTTGGAAATGAATTAGGGAGAATTGGGCCTGGGTAGCACACAATATTTGCATCTGAATATTAGAGCGAGGCTCCTCAGCTGCCAGTTGGGGTTGGTGTGGTGGCATCCAGTCACATATAAATGGACATTCTTTGTTTAGCAGGGCGGCTTCGAATGTAAAATTGCTTCCATCAGAGCCAAATGCTGTGAGGGACATCTGCCGCCTGAGTCCGAGGCTGTGACAGCATCAGCATCCCAGTGAGAAAAGCCCTGGGCTGTGAGGGCTACTGTGAGGGCAGCCATTTCTGGGCCTGGATTATTTCCTAGGAGAGATGAAGTCGCCCAGAGATTCAGCAGCAGAGTTGACGGGGCGGGTGGGAGGTTTCCCCCTAAGCAGTGCCAGATTAATTCCTGTGAAGGCCCCATGGCAGTCGAAATCTCGGGGTGTGTGTGTGTGTGTGTGCATTGCAAATTATCTCCTAATGCATTTTTAATTTATTTTACCAACCAACAAGGTCAAGATCAAATCAACATTTTGATCTGTTGTCACAGGGCCCCTAAAAGACGTGGGGTCCATAGCCCAGTGCCAACGCTGCCTCTCTGATAATCCAGCATTGCACCTTAGACTTCTGCTAGAAGTTGTAAAAGTCAAAAGCAGAAGGAGAAGCCTAGTGAAGAAGTCCTGATCTGTTAAGGACTAAAATCTGGAAGGCACCAGGCTGCTGCTGGTGGTGGTGGTGGGGCATTTGAATGGGTGGGAAGCGTCTGAGCATGCCTTCTTGTAAGTTGAACTGCTGATGGAAGCCTGCCATTCTTTACAGTTTAACACTTATGTGATTCACTGCAAGTAAATAAATGAAGCTTTTCAAAATACCAGGTCACATTGTCCCGCTACCCCAGGACTGCCTACTCTGACCAATAGTGGTTGTCCAGTATCTTAGGCATCGATTGCTACTTGAGATCCTTTTAGCTGGAAATGCCAGGGGTTGAACCTGGGAAACTGAGATCCAGCGCCGAGGGCCTTCTGGCAGTTCCCTCACTGTGAGTTACAGGGAACCAGGTAGAAGGCCTTCTCGGTAGTGGCACCCCATTAGATGTCAAAATGAAAAACAACTACCTGACACTTAGAAGACACCTGAAGGCAGCCCTGTTTAGGGAAGTTTTTAATGACTGATGTTTTAATGCATTTTTAATCTTTTTTGGAAGCCGCCCAGATGGGCGGGGTATAAATAATAAATTATTATTATTATTATTATTTATTATTATTATTATTATTATTATACCTCTGCATGTAACGAAGTCTTTGTACTATGGTCCCTCTCCTGTAAGCGAAGACACAATTGCCTTCCTGTCACTTCTAAAGGGGAGAGAGGAGTTGCAAAGCGTGCCTTGCCCAAGACTTTGTGGTGGTAAAATGAATTGGATGCTTTCCAGGTCACTCTCAGTCACTGTGCTACACAAAACCCACATTATGATTTAAAATAGAGAGAAGTGATTTGTCAGCATCCTGCTGATATTGCGTGCAACATCAAATAGCTCTTTCCATTTTTTATTAAGACTGCAAATCACAAAAAAACATGGGAAATCATTAACATTTTCTTCCTGATGAAAAATCCAGAAGCCTACCAATGTTATTTAAAAAAAAAATGTAGGGGAGGCGAGATATTTAATTGTACCAAAAGATTAATTTATTCAAAAAGAGAGGTTTTTGTGATCCAAAACCTTGAGGGCATTCTCACCCACTGAATTCTAAATTAGAGAAGGAGAATTAATTATCTGATCTCCCTCACCCCACTGACAACTCTCTCTTTGTTGTGTGCTTGTTCTCTTCTGGTTTTGAGGGCTGGCTTTCATGTGGCGGTGACAGGATTCGACACCTTTCAATGCTCATTAGCCAAGAGGACCTACATTTCACTTAACGCTTCATCTTGAGTTATGCTTCTGTAAAGAAAAAGGGTGTGATATTTCTGGTTAGCATTGCCCAACTCATTTTGTGTCCTTGCTTGTCAGAAGTTGCAGAAACAATGAATATGAAGGTCTGGTGATACCAGAAGCTCCTGCTTCAACTGTCCTGCATCTCATGGCTTTGAAAATTCAATTTTCACATCTGAAAATAATGTGAAAATGATACCAACCTCTGACAAACACCTTTGGTTAGGGAAAAAAACCCCTAGTCTGCCTTTGTTTATTCAAACTATATTTCTATGAAATGCAATTATGCTTTTATACATTCTTTTATGACATAATCTAACCCCCTCCAAATTGATTTGATCAGAATATTATGTTCTATTCCTAATTGCAGCCTCAAAATTACAACTTACAGTGTATAATGTAAAAACCTCTAGATTCCTGCACTGCGGAGGGTTGGGCTGGAATAGTGCCTTCCAAGTGTGATTCTATGAAAAGCACCATTTGCTGACTGACCTAGATAATATACTAATGAATGAAGAAAAGGTTTAGAGCAGGCATCCCCAAACAGCGGCCCTCCAGATGTTTTGGCTTACAACTCCCATGATCCCTAGCTAACAGGACCAGTGGTCAGGGAAGATGGGAATTGTAGTCCAAAACATCTGGAGGGCTGAAATTTGGGGGTGCCTGGTTTAGAAACTTGCATTTCAGTAGTCTGATAAAGGTGGCATGTCTTAGACTAGTCGTTTGATCAGCATGCATGATAATGAATAGTTTTAAATAGTCAGTGATCACTATGTAGAGAATAACATCATTGGCAAGATAATAATAATACTAATTCCTTCTTTTTTCAGGGGGTACTTAAGGGTACAGTACCAACACCTCTTTTTGTTGTTGTTCAAAAATGTGGCAATTATTGCAACAACTTCGTGGTGTTTTTCTACCGGGGGGGGGGGAGAAGAAGCATTGATAATACTTATTAATAACTAATAATGCCATATAGCACTTTCAAAGTGTTCAGAGCATTTTACATACAGATGGACAGGGTTGTTGTTGTTGTTTAGTCGTTTAGTCGTGTCCGACTCTTCGTGACCCCATGGACCAGAGCACGCCAGGCACTCCTGTCTTGCACTGCCTCCCGCAGTTTGGTCAAACTCATGTTCGTAGCTTCGAGAACACTGTCCAACCATCTCGTCCTCTGTCGTCCCCTTCTCCTAGTGCCCTCAATCTTTCCCAACATCAGGGTCTTTTCCAATGATTCCTCTCTTCTCATGAGGTGGCCAAAGTATTGGAGCCTCAGCTTCACGATCTGTCCTTCCAGTGAGCACTCAGGGCTGATTTCCTTCAGAATGGAAAGGTTTGATCTTCTTGCAGTCCATGGGACTCTCAAGAGTCTCCTCCAGCACCATAATTCAAAAGCATCAATTCTTCGGCGATCAGCCTTCTTTATGGTCCAGCTCTCACTTCCATACATCACTACTCGGAAAACCATAGCTTTAACTATACGGACCTTTGTCGGCAAGGTGATGTCTCTGCTTTTTAAAAACAAACAAACAACAACAATGTTGTAATCCTTACAACAATCCTGTAGGATAAGTCAGTATTCATTATCCTCAATATTGTAGATGACAGGGGCTGTGGAGCGAGAACAGCTTAAGACCACTGAGAGAATTCATGGCTGAAGTCAGATGTGAACCAGAGAACTACAGTGGTACCTCTGGTTAAGAACTTACCACAATTCGTTCCGGAGGTCCGATCCTAACCTGAAACTGTTCTTAACCTGAAGCACCACTTTAGCTAATGGGGCCTCCTGCTGCCGCTGCACTGTCAGAGCACGATTTCTGTTCTCATCCTGAAGCAAAGTTCTTAACCTGAGGAACTATTTCTGGGTTAGCGGAGTCTGTAACCCGAAGCATCTGTAACCTCAAGTGTTTGTAACCCGAGGTACTACAGTACCGATCTGCAGTTCAGTCTCTTAACCACTATGCTACACCAAGGAGATTTTACACAAACCTCCCATGCGGTATCACACACCCATGGCAACATTTTATTTCTTCATTACATTCACTACCTTTCTGTTCTTCCAAAGAGGTCAGGCAACCATACATAATGGCATCTTGTACCCTCACAGCAACCCTGTGGGAAAGGTTAGGCTGCTATCTGACCGTCTACATCGTCGGCCCTGAACTTGTGGGTCAGGACAATTGTGAAGTAAGTCACACTAGGTGTACCACCCCCACCTTCTTCAAACTTTTAAAAATGTGCTTTGTTTCAAAGCAGGGGGGAAGGGATCCTGTATTTGTTGGACTACAACTCCCAACAGCCCCAGCCAGAATGGCCAATGGTCAGGGATGGTGGGAATTTTGCCCAACAACATATGGAGGGGCACAGGTTTCCCCATCCATGTTTTAAAGAGAAAGGATTAAAGAAAAGTAAAGCAGAGAAATGGAAAGAAATAAAGAGAAAAGGGGATGCAACGGTGTCGGTTGGGCAGGAGGTGAAAGACAAATAGAAATAATATCGGTTGTAATAAATTAAAAGCAGTTCCCAGGCTGGGATTAAAGGTCGGTTTCCACCTGGAAATGTTGAAGATGGGGCGAGAAATGGCCTTGAGAATCGATGGAAGAACATGGCGTTCAAAACTCTGGTCAGCCCACGGGAATTGGTGTATATATGACTTTAAGAAATAGACAAATGTAGAAAGTTCTCATATCACTTCTACCCTTTCTGCATGGGTTGAAGGAAGGACCCTTACACACCTGCCACGTATCCCGTGCATGGAGAGGATTTGGGGCCCACTGTCAGACTGAGCATAGAGATGCTCAGGTGTGTATGATTCACCTTGTGCAGACTGAGCACGCACTCAAGACTCCCATGTAACTGTGCCTTACAGGAAAAGGTGACAAACAAGCTCTCTTTGTGGAAGGTTGTCTGCCAGGCTGATCTCCCTTTCTAAGAGACACCTGACACAGGCTGTCTTAATCAACCCAAACCCTCTAAGCTGTTTACAGAATATAGATACACACAGTACATATGTTGTTATGAATAAATACACCATAAAGCACCCAATAAAATCAAACACGACAAATTGAAATAACGTTTTAGCAAAACGTGGATAAAATCAGCAGGTTTAAAACACATATGCACAATAAATTAAAATTGCATGCCTGTGTAGGCTTGCCTAACCAAAAAGGCTTTTAGTAGGCGCCATAAATAACACTGCGAAGGTGTCTGCCTAATAGCAATTACTGAGTTATTACAGCTCCACAACATCCATCTTTCCTACATTTTGACAACTAGCCCCTCTTCAGATCCTCAATGGGCTACTCTGTCTTGGAAGGCGCAGAGGTTGGCAGGTGCCAGTGAGATTCTGTTGGATTGTTTGTGAATTTCCAGGTTCTCCCTGCATCAAAGGTAACGGTTCCTAAGAGAGAGGACGGCTTGGAAACCACTGACAGCTAAGGTGAGACACCTTTTCTCTGTCAAAAGGACACATTTCTTTAGGGTTAGTCTGCCAGTGGCTGCATGCTAGCGGTGGGCTGTGTTGAAGCCAGTGGTGGACCTGAACGATGCGAAAAATGAGTGGGGCACCCCTTTTCTCTCAGCCATCCTAATTCCTCTCTCTGCTTGTTTGTTTTTCTGCCAGCCCTTTCCTTCTCTCCATTCCTCCCTCCTTGCCACCACGTGATCCTCATCACTGCCTACTGTTCGTCTCCCTGCCTTCTGCTCTATCAGTCTCAATGGGCACCACTCACCACTGAGAGTCGATGCATCTTCCGAAGCCATCTATCATTTTTGAACAGTCCATAACATCAGGATGGCCTGCTTAGAGCCCTGGGAGGACTGTGTGAGAATGACATTTGAGAGAAATATTCCATAATCCCGGGTAGGTGTGTTTATTGTATCCTGTTTGTATGTTGCTGGGTTTCTCTGTAAAATTATCCCACCTATAGTTGTGCTTACAGCTAATGAACTACCGTCACCACCACCAACAATAACACAGCCACAGGCTGCACATGAAGGACTTGGAAGCATTTCCTGTGGTGTTATCACTCTTCCGGAATACGTTTGACCAAATAGAAGGGATTGAAAAAGACAAATTAGTCAGAACAGTCTTTCATCTGGTGTTCTGCCTTCTGAAATATATTACAGTCTGCCATTTAATTTTAACGTTATTATTGTTTGTATTCTGCATATTTCCCTCAAATTCAGCACAGTATTATTCCCATATTTTGGATCTTGTTCTTGTTAAGATGAAGCTTTCCCCCCCTAATTCCTGTTGCAGTTGCAGTCCTGCACGCTGTTTCTCATAAGTATTCTTGGAGTAGCGAGTACTGTAGTGTAATTAAAATCTAGCTGCACTTTCCCTCTTTGTAGAAAGTGCAGAAGAACAATCCTCTGTAAATCATGTGTCTTTCGTTTCTGTCAAAGCAAGGCCTGGAGATGTCAGTAAGCGGAAACAGATTTATTGTCCGTTGCCAGTAAGCCAACAAACAACTTCCTTTTGATAACATTTACTAACAAAAATAGCCAAAGTGAGCATTATTTATAGCTTTATTAAAAGCTATCCCCATGTTTTGTAACTATTCTCCGAGGCAGTATTTTCTCCTTTCTAGAGTTCGCAAGACTTTGTGAGAAAATAGATTTTTCCTCTCAAAATCAGTCCCCATTTAGAGGTCCTGATGAGCTATACCTTTACAGCCCACTTTCTAGTTCCCACTTTCTCAAGAGCTGTGGCCCTGGTATTATTTTGAATTTTCTTAGCCTGAAAACATGCTGAGACTGGCCTACTATTTCCTTTAGCCAGGACCCTCCAGCCAATAATTTTGTTACTGGTGGAACTTACGGCCTCTTTGTCCCATGGACCAATAGATTTGAATGTCCAACAAACAGCCGCTCAAACTGACCCCTTGCTCTGCAGCTTGTAAAGGTAACAATAAAATACAACTCTAAACCTACATGGAACTGCTGGGAATTACAGGAAAGGGTGCTCTCAGTATCCTGATCCTGTTTTTATTTATGGCACCTTTCCCTGTCATTCTGAGGCAGATGTGGCAGTTTCATCTTTGAACGACAGCAATGACAGTGAATAAGCCTGGATTCAGACCAAACTGAGCTGTTGTTGTTTCCATTTGTCAGTCATGTTGTACAGAATAAGTCTCAGAGCAACTTAGCAAGATAAAATGCAAAGAATGTACAATACCAAATTCCTAAGATCCCCACAACACAAAATCCAGCCAACAACACAATAAGAAGGACAAGTCCTATTCCACCCACTAAAAGATAAGCGCTACAGTGGAGGGTAACTGGGCCACCAAATGCCTGGGGAAATAAAATTGTCACTGGTGCCTAACGACTGGTGATGGTGCCAGGCACATTCCACAAATAAGGGCCACCAATGAAGAGGCCTATTTTCTCTCGTATGAGGCACAAAGAGAAGGGCGCCATGTTGCTTGTGTTGGATGGCGCTATGACTGGGAAAGTCATGGATATGCATGCAGCAGATGGATCACAAGCCCCCAGCCCATTTTAAAAGCATCACCCTATACTACACAGCCTTACATCACCTGACATTCACCTAAAGGCGAGTTTCCAGAATGATTTCTTAACAATCAAAACAATTCTAGTCTCTACAACCACAGGCAATATAAAATTACTAAACAGAAGGGTAGTTAATCAGAGTTCTCCAAAACATGGCTGAAGAGGTGTGCCTTAAGCACACAGTTTAAACATACAGAGTTGGCACCTGACACAAATCTAAAGACAAAAAGATCCAAAGCCTGGGTGCTACCACAGAAAAGGCCCCGTTGCATGTCAGCACCCTTCAAACCTCTGAGGGAAGTGGAATTCCTGACAAGGCCTCTCCTACCAGTCTTAACTCCAGGGCTGACCTCTATGGCCTGAAGTTTGATATAGTGGTAGGTAGAATATATATTAGACTTGAACAAGGGAAGCTGGGTGTTGGGTGATACCAGAGCAGCCATACTAAACTAACCTACCTAACTTTCACACCAGTTTTCATGAAGCTAAAATTGAATAACCCCATGTATGGTGGGATACAAATGTGGTAAAAGTTGGCTTTTCTACCAAGAATCAAGGAAACACATGAGGAGGTTTTGGGGAATTCAGACCTTTCCTGATGTTCTCACTGGAGAGAATCACATAGTTGTTTTATTGGCAATGGGTTAAGTTGTGTGTTTCAGTGTTTTCTTGCTGATCCACTGGATACACAGATAGCAAGCAGAAGCTGTAAGTTGTGAATCTGATTTCCAGGAAGAGGAAACACATCCATGAGCGAGCAATGTTTGAGCGCAGCACCTCGAGGGATGCTTACAGGAACCAGCTGTTCCTTCTCAGGAAAGAGCTTGAGACAGAAGCAAGCATTAACCATATTTGCCCAACCCTTTCCGATTCCTGCAGTTAGCAGGTTGTCAGTCTCTTAGCCAGGATGCGCCTTCATGTTTCAGCATCAACACTGCGCTATAAAGTGTGTGGTGTTTGGTTTTTCTGAGACGCTCAAATCGTGGTGACAAAGAACTGCCTATAAACTCTCTGAGTCATTTATAATAGAAAGGAAGCAGCAGGTGTCATGGTATTACCCAGGGATACGAGCCGCCTTTGTTTGCAGTCATTACAAGCAGAAGCAAATTCCCTTTGTTAGATGACAGAATGTGTCAGCAAATTATGCCTCCCTCAATAGATCATTATTTCTCCCTCAGAAAGCAGGGTTTGCAGAAACCTGATACTTTACACCTTGAAGAAAATGACTCACAAAGCATATTCCAGATACTGTATCTTCCCGACTCCTGAAGGCCTGCTCTCTGAAGCTGGATTAAGTCAATGCAATAAAATAAGAAGCACAAAGCCTTTGTCATTTCAGTCCATTACCTAGTTACGGTAAGCAGAAGTGTTTAGTTGATGAGTCCAAACAAGACTGGGGTTATGAGAATTAGTAGGTGTCATGGCCTCGATGAGTTATTGCTTCTCTCTTTTAATGATTTGGCATGTGTCTTACGTTACAGAAGACAGTTCTCTGTTTGAAGGGCTGTGCAGGAAAAGTCCATTTTAAAGATAAAGGACCCAAGGAAGGCAGAGCAGGGGCCTTGGTGCTGCCCAGCAACAACTAACATCTGGACAGCAGGTGTAGCAGGTACATAAAATGTCACAGGGTCCCTGAAGACAGGATTTAAAAATAAAATAAAAATGCAGCCATATTCTATAACATGTCATTGACACAAGAACCCTGCACTAGTGATGGATTTATACTGGATTGTCTGAGTATTATTCTACTTTATTAGTTGTTCCATAATGCTTCCCCAGTGTTGTTGCATTATTGTTGTTTAGAGAGACCCTCTTGAAGTATAGATAAAGGTAAAAGGTAGAGGACCCCTGGATGGTTAAGTCCAGTTGAATTTGACTATGGGGTGCTGCGCTCACCTTGCTTTCAGGCCGAAGGAGCCAAAGTTCACCCACAAACAGCTTTCCAGGTCATGTGGCCAGCATGTCTAAACCGCTTCTGGTGCAATGGGACATTGTGATGGAAACCAGAGCACATGGAAACGCCATTTACCTTCCCGCCACAGCGGTATTTATCTACTCATGCTGGTGTGCTTTCGAACTGCTAGGTTGGCAGGAGCTGGGACAAAGCAACATGAGCTCACTCTGTCGTGGGGATTTGAACCACTGACCTTGTGATTGGCAAGCCCAAGAGGCTCAGTGGTTTAGACCTCAGAGCCACCTGCATCCCCTTCACCTTTACCTCTTGAAGTATAGCGCAACAACAGTGACACAAGAAATAAACTGGCATTTGCCATATAAGAAGTTACAAGAGTCTAGCAGGAAGTTACAGGACATTCACGGACTGGAAATGAAGTAGTATGCTTAGAGGTACCAGCCTGTTGGTTTTGGAATCAAGGTGCTCATACATAGAATCATAGAATTGTAGAGTGGGAAGGGACCCAGATGGTCATCTAGTCCAACCCCCTGCAAAGCAAGACACCTGCTCACAACTGTCCCTGGCTGGGCTTGAACCACCAACCTCCTGGTTAACAGCCAGATGCACTGACCCATTGTGCTACAAGGATGTATGTAATTCTGCCCTCTTGTCCTTAAAGAGCACTATTAGAGGCCCTAAATGACTGGTTGTGTGTGTATATGTGCGTTTCATTAAACAGACTTGTATATTGTAGAGAGAATATCAGATTCTGGGGTGTGCAAACAAGATCCCTATTATGAATAAAACCAGCCTTTGTTTTTATCAGGGCCTGTGATATATGGAAGAAATTATGCTCCCTGGTGATTTAATTAGACTTCTCTGCTTCGCCCTGCCAGTCAGTGTAGAGTCTTCAAATATCCTGATCAGTATTCAAGGTTGATATTCAGAAATACTGCTACATTAGTGGGTTTGTGTTCTTTTTTAAAAATCTCTTTCAGCTCTGAAATAAGATGCTAAATATTGATTTTTTTTTTTTAAGACAGAAAGATGAATGGTATATCCTTGCGGAGACCTTCTCTTTTGAAATATTCCCAGCATGCTTTGTCTCCTTGTAACATTTAACAGAGAAGTAAAGAAGCTTGGAATAATACCAGCAGGAATATGCTGATAATTAAGTATAAAAGGGCCATAAAATATCTGTGACTTGTCTGGACTTCCTGGGAAGCTAAGCTGCTATCCAATCTCCCTAAAAAAAAGGCAGGACATTTAATATGTGCACAGTGGACCACAATTAGAATAGATAATGTGGTGGTTTCATGACTCAGAAATTTAGATGCTTCCAAGTGTGTGTTCTGAACAGGAAAACAAGACAATGCATAACTTTTAATGGGGTGCAAATATTTTTATTTTGATGATGATGATGATGCAAAATTCAGGAGCCAGTGAAGTTTTGTGGGAGGCAGCTTGGAGAGGGGGAGAGATGTAGACTCAAGCTTGTGGAAGGGAGTGATCCTTATGGGTTTGTCCTAGTCTGTTTCATGCCCTGCCAGTAGCCACTCAAACATTCCTTAATTGGAAGGAACAAAGAGGACTAGTGACCCTGTTTTTTTGCTAGTTTAGCCTACCTACAATGTAAGCTGAATTGCACTGAAAGTGACTGAAGAAATGGGGGGAAATGCTGGAAAACAGATCATCGGATGCTAGGTGTGTATATAAGTGATATATACCAAAGTGTTGGACTAGTATAGGTCAGTGGAGTTCATGTAGCTGGCATAACAATATTCTGAGTTCACAACAGAATTATTATATGGTAATCAGAACATCATTGATATAACAATCCCTGTACTCCTTCACATCACTCACAAAGAAACAGCTTGGACATAAGGCCTCTATTTGCAATTGCTTTGTTGCCTGTTGGATTAGAATGTGAGAATTTGACTCTCATAGGCATAGAAATCTAGATCCAAACCTTGGCTCTTGATCTCTTTTCATTCATCCAAGTGCAGGATCACACCAACGAGAAGCTGAGAAAGGTGTAACTTTCTTCCTATCCCCTGTTTTCAGAGTTCATAGCAAATGTTATGCTCATCCACTTTGTTTCCTAGGAGATTATGGTATTTCACATCTCTAGGAGTATTAGGCACTAGTGATTTCTATGTCTGCTTATATGCTGCCCCACATTAATTGCCACACCTCTGATTTAGGCAGGCTTTTGTTTCTTGTAATAAACAACCTCTTTTGAGGAGTCTTGTGTGAGTGCATGTTCTTGACAGTAATAAAGACTAGGTAGACCACAAGGGAACAGAGCTCAAATGCTTCACCTGCAAATGTTCCTGCCTCCTGTGTGTTTTGGGGTCATGTTTCACCTGCAAATGTTCCTGTGTGTTTTGGGGTCATGTACACGCCCATGCACGCTCCTACATACGTGGCAGCCCTTCCTCAGCAAGACAGAACTCAGCATGTTGTGTATCAAACAAAGGAAAAGACTACAACCAACAACCTATCTATATATACTAAAAGTTTAGTACAGGGGTCAGCAAACTTTTTCAGCAGGGGGCCGGTCCACTGTCCCTCAGACCTTGTGGGGGGCCGGACTATATTTTGAAAAAAAATATGAACGAATTCCTATGCCCCACAAATAACCCAGAGATGCATTTTAAATAAAAGGACACATTCTACTCATGTAAAAACACCAGGCAGGCCCCACAAATAACCCAGAGATGCATTTTAAATAAAATGACATATTCTACTCATGTAAAAACATGCTGATTCCCAGACCGTCCGCGGGCCGGATTTAGAAAGCGATTGGGCCGCATCTGGCCCCCGGGCCTTAGTTTGGGGACCCCTGGTTTAGTACCAGACCATAAAAAGAAAAACATATACAGGTGAGGAATGCAGCTCTTATTTATGAAACTTCAGGCAAGTAAAAATGTTTCTAGATGGCATCTGGAACCTAGCAATGTGGGAGAGAGATACATCTCTAAGGAGAGATAATTCTAGAGTTGAGAACCTACCTTGGAGAAGGTCCATCTACAGGTCTTCTAACCCTAGATTCCGGCAGTTCCTGCAAGCAGAGGAGGCCCTCACACACTGATATTAAATATTGATTTGGCTGGCGATGGAGGAGGAGCTCCTTAGGATGATTGGATCGCAAGCTATGTAGGGCCTTGGTTCACCAACACCTTGATTCGAGCCTGGTAGCATGCAGTCAGTCAAGGCAGAGATATTTTTGAACAGGTGTTATGGAATCCCATCCCATTTAATAACCTGCTGGACGCACTCTGTATTAGTTTCATCATATTGGACCATTGTAAGGTGCATTGCAGGCTATGTTGCACAGCTGAACATCTACCCTCCTGGAGATCCAGGCCTTTGGGCATATCACACGCTGTACTCCTAGCTCATGCCTTTTGGGCACACCTGTCTTGTGTAATGACTTTGGGATTGCCAAGACAAGAAGGTGCATCTGACCATGTGGCTAACACTCCTAGCTTGATACACATTGAAATGCTGACATGGCAGGCAGACTTACAAAGGCAATTTTGATTTGGGGGATCTTTCTCAAGGGCTGTTGGTATGCTGCCCAAGAAAATGAGCAGCAAGCAGAATCTCCAGGGACAAGATGTGCATCAGGTTCAGCATCTTTGCCACAAATTAGCTGCAGGGAATCTGAATTGGTATGCTGGTCACATGTGAAAAGAAGTTTCTGATAAGCAGCCAGGCAGTAGGAGGGTGGCTAACAACCAGTCATCTGACTTATGAGATTGGTTTGAGCACAGTGGGTTCTTATTTCCAAGTAAACCTGAATAGGATAGGTCTGTTGGAAGTCAGGATGATGCCAACTTGAATAGAATATTTGGGGGGGGGGGAGAAGAAGAAAAAGTTTTGGATTTGATATCCCACTTTATCACTACCCTAAGGAGTCTCAAAGCAGCTAACAATCTCCGTTCCCTTCCTCCCCCACAGCAAACACTTTGTGAGGTGAGTGAGGCTGAGAGACTTCAGAGAAGTGTGACTAGCCCAAGGTCACCCAGCAGCTGCATGTGGAGGAGCAGGGAAGTGAACCCGTTCACCAGATTACGAGTCCACCACTCTTAACCACTACACCACACTGGCAGGTAATCCCCGCCCTGCATAATTGATCATGAGACGTGGCACATGCATACCACTTGAATGGCAATACATATCAACTTTAGCCCCCCCCCCCAGCCCCTTCGAATATTTTATTGGGGAGCCGAAAGGACCTCAGCCCCTAGGAGTTCGCTCCTATGCCAACATGTTGCTGAGAGCAAGATAGCATGGTAGTTGCGTGTTTAGACCTTTAAACCTCCCCCTATAAATAAATTCAATCAAGACTCAAATTTTGGTTTGGTTTTTGGCAGAATTTAGGCCACAACTTTATTGATTACATCAGATGAGTGGTTGCATAGGCTCTGGTTTGACTAGCTCCCTGCACCGTTGCAGGTAGCGCTGACCCAGGGCACCAGCATAGGTCAGCCTAGGGTGAACACCTGAAATGGCAGAAAGCCGGGGACATGCTATGTCCACCACCCAGATATTCCCCTGGACTCAGGCACAGGCGTAACCCCTCGCAGGGTTGACCAAACCATTGAGTCTCTGGATTCCTTTAATGGATAACCCATCGCATAGGGATGGCGAAAACGTTCCCCCATCCCTATCACCTGAACAAGAGCCTATCCGCAACCTTGTTGTGACAATTTGCTACGCGGCAGACGAAACCCAAGTGGTACCAGCCAATCAGCTAAGTGGGGAAAATTTCTGCTGTTCCCCTGTCCCAACGACAGGCGACACATGACGGCATAGCAAGGTCAAGCGCTCAAGCCCTAAAAGTAGGGAGAGGTGGGCGGGTTTTCCGATGCACTGACCAAAAGAGGAAGCTCTGAGTCACGTGCATGGGCATATATAGGTCCATTGATCGGTTGGGCTAGCGTCCCATTGGCCTCATTAACCCAGCACCAATAGGGTGTTGTGGCTATCCAATCATAACCAGCCACAACACAGGGTTCAGTTGCCAGGTCGCACCGCAACACGTTCCCTCTTTGAGGGAGGACACAATTTGTGTCATACTGACATGGATTCTAATGGATTCTGATGTCATGAATTCTAATATAATGAAAGGGGGGGGCAAAAAAACAAAACAAAAAAAGCTAAATACTTTTAAGCATTTATTTTTATTTTTGCTAATCCTATTATGTACAGTAGCCAGTGACACTCCAAATATTCCAAACATTCCCTAGAAACCAAAAGTTAGATTGGGACATAAAATGGCACATATGTTAATTTATCAGCTTTTACCATTTGCTCATGAAAATAAGCAGCGGAAAAATAATAATTAACCACCAACAGCCATTTTGTCTCATCTAATTCAAACCAAATGCATATACGACAAAATAATTATATTGTTCTAGTTTTACATAGAATAAGCAAAGTCATTGTTGCACTAATCCTTTACCAAATTCTCCCACCTATCAAAATAGCAAAATATTATTTTATACATTTTTTAAAAGTTAATACTGTATGTCCATTCAGGGTAGTTTTACATATTTACACAAAAGCAGCACTTCATCAAAGAAGCTATCCAAATCCTTGTAACTGAATTATTAGGTTTATGAACAATTGTTGTAATATCTAGAACAGATTTTTTTTAAAAAATGGATCACATCTATTGCCCCAGTCCATCTCTGTTTGCAGTCAATGGGAAGAAGGATCCGGCCCTTAATTTGAGGACACATGTGCCAAGAACAAGTGCTTTGATCATTAAGAAATCTTTCGTATATTTCAACTAATCAAAACTTAGAAAGCTACCTTGCATAAGGCGATACATGAACCTAACAATATAAAAACGCTTAAAGGTTTACATAAACTGACAATGAAAATCCCCTGGTATCTGTTCCTGCAATAACAGCGCCACATCAAAATGCGGTAATAAGACGTCTTCAGCAAATGCAGTTTCTTTGTCTCCAGTTTCCTGAGTCTGATCCAAACAGGCCTTTGGTCAGGTGCTTTGTAAGCAGATTTAAAGAGCTCTGAAGAGGACGCTCTATAAAATGCATAGACCCACACCGTGAGGATCGTTCTGTCATATGAATGATGTGCAGCTTCTGGATCTGCTGAAGCTTACCTTTACAATTATACAGATATTGATCTAAGAAAACAGTCGTGGTGACTATTCACGCATCACGGGAAGCACAGCATACGCTATCCTGTACCGAGAAAAGGGTTTCTTCTTTGCATTAGTGATTCAAATGCCTCAGATTAATGCAGATGTGTTCTTTAACATGTAACATCTGGTATTCAGAGAAGCCTGTTCATTACAGATGTAGGAAAAGATGCTCATACACAGACTATCCCAGGCTTCTTGCTATGTGAGCATTCTCTCAGTGCAATGATTTCTGCTTACACCATTGAATGTACTCCCCCCCCCCCTAGAAATCTGCTCTAGGCATTCCTCCAACCCTGTGGAGCAGATTTGCAAAAGGGTGTGATATGAAAGGGGGCAGGAGGAGATGGAGGGGGAAAGCAGAAAATCTTGAACTAACAGGACCTGTTAGTTGAAGCCTCCTAGATGCTGATGAGCACATCGGTACACATACACAGCCAACATGTGTACAGAGTCAGTCTGAAGGGGTTCCTACACATGTATGGATGTACACATAGAGGATTCCCTTCCTGGAAGAACCTCTGCTGAGCAGGAATTGAGTCCCTGTGGGAACCATCCACACATAGTCCGATGATGATTGTGCATAGCCCGGGTGCATTGCATGGCTAACCTATGTGCCAGCATTTGCCCAAGAGCCCATTTGCATAGACGTACTGAATGGTAGGGAGATATGGCTTCATTATTTATACTTGGATTATATTTTTGTGTTTCTAAAGGCAAGTTTTAGGGTTAACTTTTTATTCCCCCCCCAACATCAAATTCTTCCCTCCCCACCCCAAAAAATCTTGCTTTTACAGAAAGATGCAGCTATCTAAAACCCGAATGAATGAATGAATAGGTCACACTATGATTTGCATGAAATCTATTTACAAAACATGCTAGCCACAATGCAAGCTGCTCATAATAAATGTTAAAATCGCACTCAAATAAACAGTTTATTTTGTTGCAACTTTTACTAACATCTCCTGGGGATTTCAGTAGCATATACATTTCTTGATAAGTAGATCGTAAGAAGGTTGTATCCAACATTAGTCCTACTTAGAGTAGACACAGTGAAATTAATGGGTCTACTCTGAGTAAAATGTAGTTGGCTCCAATCCATAGTTTGTGTTGATCTCAAACATGCTTGAAGAACCAGAATTAAGGAAGAACTGACATTCTAGTTTTTGACAAGACCAGTTTGTAGTTCATATGTTTTTTTTTCTATTTGGTTTTGCGAAAGCAAACTATTGCACATCATTTCCGTAAGAAAGACAGAGATTAAAAATGGAATAAACTAGATCATCATAGCTAATCCCACTTACAGATGACATACTGTAATGACTCTGTAATGGTAATGTGTTTCTTATTGACTTTCAAATGAAATTGCTTATTGCAACTAAACCAGTCCCAGGGATGCTTTGTCAGCAACTGCAGCTACTTGAAACAGTTTATTCATTCAGTGTGCATGGTCTATGGATAATGGGGCTACATTCAGAATTATAACACCTGCTCTTATTCATGTCACCAAGTATGTTCGCAATCCTGCAAACGGTTGCTGTTAATGTGTGATACTGTTCATGCATGTAGGCCACTTCATGAAAATGAGTCACAGCATGCAAAGGCACTGGTTCATTTGGAGGAATGAAGCCTTACAAGAATAAATAAGATAAAATGCTTGAGATAAACAATGGAGTCTCACCACCCCTTTAATATCATTTGCAAAAATTACATTCATTTATCCTTTGAATTAACTGCTGAGCCATACAGTGTGGCAAACCAAGGACTATCTCCCCATTACATGTCACTGCTCAGTTACTAGAAACCTGCCACATACACAAACCAGCTGAATTTCTGTGTTTTGTGGAGACAATAAAGCAAGTACAGAATCAGCAACACTCCATTGCTCTGAAATAAGTTTTAGCCTCCTGAACATCAGAAACATTTTTTTGCTCATGGTTTCTGACAAGCACATGTTACAAAGATGACTCGTCTCTCAAAGCAACTCTGGAAAATCTATTTCCTGACGTTTGTACTGTATTTGACATATATTCAAAATATTGTTTCATGCAATCAGCCAGTATCAAATCTCCCCCGACCTCGCCCAATTGTAACATGCCAAAATCCAAGCTGAGAAATGCAAGCCCAACATGCATTTAACTTAGCTGTCTATGCAGGGCGCTTGATTTATGAAAAGTACAAGATTAAAGGCCAATTGGAAAGTGCTATTGGCATATCTTGGCTCCATCTTTCCCTCCCCCCACCACTGGAAAGGAGAAAGTGATGAGATGAGTTTCAGCAGAAACGACATCTATGGTTGCAGGGCTAGAATTTTTAAAAAAGTCTTTAAAATGGTTATGACAAAATGTTGCAATGCTTACGGAGATTTCTGTGGACCCCATGACAATTACCTGCTTTGCGTACAAGGCTAAGACAAACCATGGTTTAGCACGAACAGGGAAAACATGCAGGTACGTGGAGTGTTCCTCCTCAGTCTTGGTGCTACTGTACTTTCTAGGGTTAAGCCATGGTTTGGCTTAGCGTCATGTCCAAACCTGGGCTTGCTTCACCCAACAAACCACAACAAACCATGTGTCTGTGTTTGGCCATAATGCTAAGTCAAATCATGGCTTAGTGTTGGATAGTGCAGCAGCAGCAGCAGCAGGAGGAGGAGGAGCAAGGGAGAGGAGCACTGCAGCTGCAGCCTCTACTCTGGGAACCTGAACATTTCACTTTGCATTATGTATGTACTGGGTGTGGATGTCTTTCAAAATGTTGCTGGTATCTATTAAAGATGTCTAGATAAGTATACTGTAATAGTCCCCAAATGCACCATGAATGAAAGTCCAATCGTGTGCTGAGGCAAACAAAATGAGACTTGGTGTTTGTCAAAAGTGCCCCCCTCAGTACTTTTAGCCTTTAAAAAAAAGATAGAACCCACATATTTTGAATGCTATGCTAAATATCTTCAGTTTACAAATTAAATTACATCAGACTCATCTACATGTCTACTTTGATTCCCCCCGCCCAATAAAGTATATTAATATTACAGTTGTTGTTGTTTTAATTATAAAGTTGGAGATATGATGGAGATAACATGGAGATATGATGCAACATGGCATACGGTAGAGATAACAAAAGCCATAACTGCCTGCTGGATCAGGCCGATGGCCCGTCTAGTCCAGGATCCTGTTCTCACAGTGGCTAACTAGATGCCCATGGGAAACTAGCAAGCAGAACCAGCACCCACAAGCGCACTCCCCTCCTGTGGCTTCCAGTGACTGGTATTCGGAAGCATAACTGCTTCTGACATGGAAGCAGAGCATTGCCTTCATGACTAGCAGCCACTGATACGTGGATTTGTCCAGTCTTCTTTAAAAGCTATCCTTGCCTGCTTAAAGGAGGCAGTGGTAAGACCACCCCTTAAGAAACCCTCCCTGGATCCAGAAATCTAACTCATTACCAATTGATTGCTTTCTTTCTTGGGCAACCTCTCTTGAGCTGGTGGTTGCACCCCGATCCAAGCGTTCTTGGGTGGAACCAATTTCTAGATCTATTTCAACTGGGTTTATGGCCCGGTTTGGGCACAGAGCCTGGCCTGTTGGGAGAGAGACGGGGAACTGTGTCTGTTAATTCACCTTGTTCTCTCAGTGGCTTTTTGATACCACCAGGCATAGGGGTGGGCAGCAAAACGCTGTAGTGGTTCCAGTACTAAGTGGGTGGTTGTTTTCAGAGGTTGCGGCTTATTGTTCAACCCCATGGAGTTCTCAAAGGTTCAATGTTATACTCCATGCTGTTCAACATGTACATGAAACCATTAAGTGGGGTTATCTGCAGTTTGGGAGTACTGATGACACATAGCTCTACTTTTCCTTTACAGCTGCAGGTGAGGCAGTGGATGTGCTAGACCAGTGTCTTGCCTTGGTAATGGACTGGCTATGAGCCAATGAACTGAAACTTAATCCAGATAAGACAGAGGCACATGACTATTAGAGGGTGGTTCCCTCAACCAGATGGGTGGGGTGTGGCCTACTCTTGATGGGATTATACTTTCTCAGAAGGAGCAGCATCATAGCTTGCGGGTACTCCTGGATCAATTGTGGCTTCAGGCTCAAGCGGCCTTGGTTCTGCCGAGTGCTTTCCATCAGTGCTTTCAACTTGTGGCCCAGCTGTGCCCCTATTTGGACAGGGACAGCCTCTGGTTTGGATTACTCAAATGTGTCACACAGGGGGCTGCATTTGAATACTGTTTGGAAACTGCAGCTGGTCCAAAATTCAGCAGCCAGATTCCGGACAGCCCAAATATTTAACACTCATTCTGGTCAAAACAAACAAACAAACAAAAATTCCTTCCAGTAGCATCTTTGAGACCAACTAAGTTTGTCATTGGTATGAGCTTTCGTGTGCATGCACACTTCTTCTGACACTCATTCTGGTGCAACTGCACTGGCTACCAACTAGTTTCTGGGCTCAATTTCTGGTTTTGACCTATAAAGCCTCAGGACCCCAATGACCTCAAGGGCTGCCTCACCCCACACGAACTGACCTTGACCTTGTGGTCATCATGTGAGCCTTTCTCCACATAGCTCCTCCATGTGAGAACAAGCCTTTTCAGTGATGCCTTTCCACTTGTGGAAAGCTCTACTCAGGGAGACTTGCCATCTTTATCTATGTTTAGATACCAGGCAGAAACCTTTTTTAACCCTGGATTTTGGCCCCCGTTTTGAGTGGTTTCAGGTCTATATGGACTCTGTTAGTGTGGCCTGTCTTTTTTACTTGTACAGATGTGTTTTAAAACTTTCATTTGTTGGGTTTATATTATTTCAAGTCACTTTTGTGAGAAAAGAGACTAACAAACAAATAAACATGATTCTAATTCAATCAGATCTGCCACACAGTCAAGCATGCCAGGATCCATATCTTATTGTGGAGCTATTTGCATTGTCATCAGTGCTAACAAGTGCTTTGTTTACAAGCTATGCAGGATTTGGGTTTCTGATATGCTGATGGAATTGCACCTTAGGGTTAGCGTATGTTCTCATGGATATGAATCTACAATACACAAAGACCTAGGAGACTGTGGTATGCAAAAAATAAAAAAATCAAACCAAATAAAATCAAAGTCAAAAGCCACACCACCCTGGAAGAGAATATGTTGTCTGAAATAGGTTGTTTTTTTTCTTCACCTGGATGATGACAGAACACCACACCATGCTGAAATCCTAATAGATTATAAAAAGGACAAAAGATCTGCAAACATCTTTTACTTTTTATTTCTATACATTAAGGGAATAATCCAGACAAGGTTGAGCACATGCAAGTCCCATTGATTTCAATGAAAAAGTTAAGCACATGCTTAATTCTCCCCCAATAAAATCAACAGCCCTTTAGTGTATCATGTCCCAAGATGTTTGTTGCCTGCAGGAGTAGCTGGTGGGGTGGAGCTGCATTGCGTACTTGGCTTCCCAGCATGGAGTTCTCTGCCAGTAACAGAGGGTTGAGGTTGTGGGGAGTTCGGCAGGTGGCAGGTGCTGGAGCCAACCCACTGCTTCTGCTACTGTGCCTGCTGGAAACCAAGCTACCTGCAGCCACACACCCCCTCCCTATTAGCAGCAGCGACCCCCACATTCAGAAGCCAGTTGAGCAAGGTCACCCCACCCAGATCTGCCAGCTGCCTACAACAACACCCACCTTTCGGGTCCATTTTGAAAAGCACAAAAGAAACAACCCTCATCAGAGAAGCTAGTTGATGGTCCCAGACCAGTTAAGATCTGCTGTGCATTTCCACCATGTCACCCTAAACAGGTTTATTCAGAAGTCAGTCTCACTGTGTTCCATGGGCCTACTCCCTAGTTAGGACTGCAGCCCATGTCAGTATTTCCACACCCAGTTTGGGTTACTTTGGGAGACCAGCATGCCAAATTAACCTGTAAAGGTGATTTGTGTCCAGACATTTATAATCTTTCCAATTATACTTTTGGATTGCGTTGGGGGGTGTTTTGGGCAAACCCATTAAGCAATAGACATAGTAAATATTAGGAAATGGGGGGGGGGGTTGTTCTCCTATTGTTTTTACAGACAATACAAGATGGGTAAAAGTAAAAACAGGATGTCCTGCGAGCATCTGTCTCAACTAAATAGCTTTATTTTCATGATATAAAATACATTACTAGAGAGAAATCTTTCTCATAAATATATGAGGATGGCTCTTGTATTCAGAGCAGAGAAATCTAACGACCTCCTCAGTTCTAGTTCCAGCTGTGCCTCAAACTCAATCCAAGCTGCAGCAAATCATGACTTCTCTCCACATCCATTTCCAGGGCTGTGCAAATGGAGAATCCTTACTGTACTTTCTTCACAGTTGTGCAATAAAATGTATCCAGTCCATAGCGGAGTCGAGCTTGAGGTACTCTGACAATAAGCATTAGAGGCAAGCCATAATGGTGCAGCAGAAGGAACGATGAGCAGAACAGCCATGGAAATTAGACTTAGAGAAGCTGATATGGAAGGGATGGAATCTTAACCAGCCAATATTGCTCTTGCAGTGACATGACTGCAAGAATAATCAATTACGAGTCTATTTGTACAGTACCTGTAAAAAGATCATGAGCCCGCAAGTATTACAGTACTAGAGGCAAGACCACCTTGTGAGTAAACAGTTCACAACAATATTATCTACAGTGCATTTGCTCATGGCATTTAAGCACTTGGGCCCCAATTTAACTAAATTTAATCATGACTTAAGTCCCACTGAACCCAATGGAACAAGTTGGTCGTGGCTAACTTGAGTTCTATTGTTGGGTGGAGGCTTTCAGCTGCAAGACTCTATGCTGATGATTTTCTCCTCTTTATATTTAACATGCCCAGTACTAAATAAGTAGGCCATTAGCAAAATAAAAACTTGAGTTCTGTCCTCCCTTCTACCACAATATAACATCCAACCATTTTAAGCATTAGCACCGTGGGTTTCATGCAACTGGAGACAACAAACAATAGTTTCATGACATCTTAGAAACAAGGATTGTCTTAGACTTAGACCATGGTTTGTCATTTGTTTCAGATACAGACCTTTCAAATATGTCCTCTTCATTAATGAGAAAATGCATTAAAATGCATTAAAAAAAAGAAATACCTTTTTCTAATTTGAATAGAACAAAATTTATATTGGCAGACTCTGTATTTCAAAAATTAGTATTTAATGTTAGGTGTTACTTTCAAAAAATGAAGAGGTAGGTGCAATTCCACACAAGAGAAGTTGTAACAGATATAGTGGACGAATTAGGGTAACATGTAGTTTAAGAGACTATAAAACAAAACTATGATAAAAGTGGGCAAGAAAAAAATCAATGTCCTAATTAGAGAATGATTTGGTCTTAAAACAAATGATAGGATCAGAAAGATTTATACACTATTTGTTTTTTCAAAGAAATGTCTGCTCCAACAAGTCAACGGTATCCTTGATTAATTGTAGTATTAACCATTGGATTGACAGGATATGCTTCAGTAATTATTTCTTACATTACCAACACCAGCAGTCTAAAAGTTTACATAGAGATCATGAGAGTCTTAATAATTACATAATTACAATAGAAATTTTTAAGTTGAAGGGTTGTTGTTAAAACGATCTTCATAAATAATGTTTTCTATCTCTTCAATAACCTAAAGGTCAATTGGTATAGATAGGATAACGTTTCTTTCTCTTTTACAACCAATTTGGAGGCTCCTCACTGCCAACAATGGTTAAGGCCTGGATCGAGTTACTCTCCTTTTGCTTTTTTCTGCTTTTTTCCATTTTCCACAACTAGACCATTTTCTGGTTTGCTTATACCATTTGCCACAACACCATTGGTAATCTTGCCATTCTTTACAGGCTGCTTGGGCATCTTGTATGTCCGATAGTAGAAGTCGCCAAACAAGATAATGAAAGTGCTGGCATAGAAAATGACGCCCCAGTGCATCCATTTAGGAAAGGGACAATCAATATAAATAGACATGGCCGTGTGTCCAATTGTCACGTGGAACTGAATCTGAAAAGGTAGAAAAACAGAATGTCAAAGATCCTGATCAATAGGCTTCTGCTCAATTGAATTTTATAATGTATCCGGGGGTGGGGAGAGTCTGAATATTAAACAGATATTGAAAAGAATTAACAGGCAAATTGCAAAACTGAAGGTATACTTTTAAAAATGATTCACCAACATGTCACAGAGAAATCATAATAGCTATTAGGTGGAAACGGAAAAAGAAGACACGTTTCCACTATTCTGCTATTCATAATACTCATGACCAACAACTAGCCTTTACCGTACTTTTCAGAACTGTTCTGCAGTGGCCCTCCAAACTCTGCTGAGTGACAACCATCACAATCCCTGCTGGCTATGGCTGATGGGAGATGGAACCCCAAATCCGGAGGGCCAGAGGTTCCCCATGCTTGATCTACAGCCATGTTTTTCGGAGAAGGGGGTGGTGGTCCATAAATCACCTCCCCTAATCAGGGTTGTTCCTTTGCCAGCAATATGGAGGGATTAATCTGGTCTTTAAAATCCAGAAAAGGATTGTAATAAGATAATAACATAAGAATAGCTTGCTGGATCAGGCCAATGGACCAGCTAGTTTAGCATCCTGCTCCCCCAGCGGCCAACCTTATACGTGTAAGACAACTATTTCAGGCAGCCAAACCCTTTGAGCACTGTGTAATTACTGGATTCAGTGTGAACAGATTTCGATGAATTACCGTATACTTTCCACTCTACAGTTATTTCTAATTTATTTTAAGATAATCTGCATACAAATAGGTATGTAAGATATTGTTTTGGTTTGTACAGTGGTACCTCGACATCCGAATGCCTTGACTTCCGAAGGTTTCGACTTACGAAGTCGGCAAACCCGGAAGTATTTTCGCAGCGCGTGCGTTCTGCATCTGCACAGAAGCACGAAATCACGCTTTGTGTATGCGCAAAATGGACGTTTTGACATCCGAAGGTTTCGACTTATGAAGAGCGCCATGGAACGGATCACCTTCGTAAGTCAAGGTACCACTATACTCATTTCCTGGAGCTATTTCTCCACATTTCATTGTATTCAATTCTATTCTTTCATCTGGCTAGAATACCAATCTCATTCCTGGTTGTTCTTTCATGTCTATGGTGTGATCTGTGTACAGAGGATCTTGCTTCAAGAGGTACATGGGGTGTGTGGATGCATGCATGATACTCACCTAGCTCTACAGTTCTAGCATTCAAGGTTCTAAGTATCCTAGATAATAGGTTTTGTGGTTTTTTTTAAAAAAAATTACTTACCAGCTGCATTATGGTCAAGTATCGTTTCCACCAAAGGTACTTGTGAAATTTTGGGCCACAGGCAGCTAGTCCATAGTACATGTACATAATAACGTGGATAAAAGCATTGATTTGTGCTCCAAAAAAAGCTGTTGAGAGGAAGAAACAAAAAAACAAATTTATCTGAAAGTTGCAAGAGGTGTAAGTTCATATTCTCCTTATTTCTATTGCTTCCATTACACATTAAAATAAAAGTTTAGATGATTTGGTTTCATAGGGGCATTATAATAATTACATCCTTGTATTCACAGTGGAAAGGTGTTTTCAGTTCTAAATATAAAATACGGGAAATATTTGCAATGTATATCATATATCAGCTCATGAGGGGCAACCTCAGTGGCCTACGGAGATCTGTTCTCCCTCCTTCTGTGTGAGTGCACCTGCACATAGGCAATAAGCTGAACCATCGTGGGCAACACTCCATTTTGGCACTCAGCCCTCGCCTTTTACCCTTCTCCTCTATGCGCAGGCACTTTACCCAGTCTAGCAGAATGTCCTATATTCTTATTCTCAGTTGTTTGACATCATAAATATACATGGGGCTTTGCAGAGTATAATATGAACAGGAAAAGGTTGAGGTTCCTGTCCTTAGGACCTGACAATCTAAATTAGCCTCTGCTGCATTACAACCTTTTACTTCCTTGCATGACACCCTGTGGCTCGTCTTGAGCCACACATCACCTGTAGGTAATAAAATGAGTGTTCTGGGATGGTGGTGGTGGTAGTGGGGAGATAAGGTCTGGCGTGTAAGTTGCAAAAGGTTGCCAAGTTCATTCAGTCATGCTTGCCAGGTCAGCAAAGCACCAACGATGGCTGCAGCTCCACTGCTCCCAATTGTCGCCTCCCTTTTGGGCTCTCATACCAGTCTCAAAGTAGACTCAATGAAACCAATGGACTTAATGAATGTCAGTGAGTCCACTCTGAGGATGACTTATTCAGTTACCACCTGAAATATTTTAACCACAGTGTATTTGCGATGTGCTGGCTGTTAAATAATATCAACTGTACTAAAAATACAGGGGGCATGAACGGGACTTAATTCTGAATAAACATGGATATGCTTGGGCCTTAAATCATTTAATTGCCATGGAAATATTCTGGAATAAGCAAGGCAGAATAAATGAATATCTTCTTTTTCATAGTTGCAGATTGAGCAAGCCAGACATGTGTGTTGCTTCACACAGCAAGTTTACTTAAATGACAAAAAGAAGCATTTGCATGCGAAATCCGAATCATGCATTCGTGCCCATGTGAAGTGTTTCATAATTCCTAGTAGTGCAATCATATAGTTCTTTCCTCCCCCTCATTTCCCAGAGAAGGAAGGAATATACCATTTAACTTTAGCATTCCAGAACTGAACAGGCATTCCATTCCCCCAGAAGGTAACAATATTTACACGCTACTGTCAAAATGAATATTCGCTTCCAGGTAGAGTCCCCACTTTGTACTCCTTATTTGGGAAGATAAACAAGACTACTCACCTTGCCCTCCTGCAACCCATTTTATTCCAATCCACCACAAAGTAAACATAGTGTAATGGTGATAGACATGAAGAAAACTGATTTGGTTAAACTTTTTTCTTAGGATGAAAAATACTGTATCCAGATATTCAATTCCTTTTGATACGAAGTACCACCATAAAGCCCCGGCTATCTGTAATACAGAAAGAAGAGTGTAAGAATTCACATACTAATTTGGAGTTCAGATACATGGACCATGTAGCCCAGTGTCTGCCATTACATAGACCTCTAGAGCTGAAGTCACTTACCTGAGGGTCTCTAAATATTGTATGAGAATTCCCATCAGCCCCCACCAGCACAGATCATTGGTCAACAACATCTGGAGGGCCAAATATTTCCCACACCTGTCGTACAGTCTTGTTCACTAATACCTGATTCTTTGTTTAGAGTTTCTACAAGTTTATTTGTGGCTTCATTTCAAAGAGGTAAATAAAAAAGAAATCTTTTTGGTGCATTCTCTTTCTCTTGGGGGGGAGGCTTTTAAAAACAAGATCGTGTTCTGTGAAGCCATTCATTGTGTGCTATTCGATCCTTGAAATTAATATAATATAAAATATACACACCCCACTCAGCCCCCTCATTTCACAACAATAAAGATAAAACTGTAGCTTCATAGATATGAATAGGACTTCAACTTAAAAAATAATAATACCCCTCTCAAAATGTATTGTAGTAATCTGAACATTAAAGAGCTAAATGTGGAACACAGCTTATTATTGCGAGCTGGAACAAGACTCCAGCCATTTATGGCCTTTGCCAATTTCTCCCCAGTTTCCGTCTAGACAATAAACAGCCAGTGTTCTTAATTTACAAATAAAGTGAATTTTATTCATACTGGAGTATTTAGCTACTCCTGGAAGCAAGCCCTATTTAATTCAATGGGGCTTATTTCTGAGTAGACATGTATAAAATCATGCTGTTAAATGGTGTTCCTATAAAAAACAGCTGAGCCTTAATTGATATTAATATATTAGGAAGATGGACCTTGAAAAGACAACCCTCTCCATATGTCCACCAAAATGGCTGGAGAGGGTGGGGCTCTTCAGCAGATGGAGGTGAAACAGGAAGGAGAGGGAGGGGAAAATTGATTGTGAGAGTGAATGCTTCATTTGACAATGGATTTCACCCTCTACAATTTTATTTTATTTTATTTTAATTCTTTAGAAACTGAGTGTACCACTGCTGCAGCACTGAAACCGCAAGACACCAATGCAGATCTTTTTAAAAAGGCCATTTTGTGAATCTTTTGCTTTTTTTAATCCTTTAAAAATTCTTTTATGGCTATAAAGAAATAGGTAGATAAAAGGCCCATGACTCCAGCACTGATGCACACTTCTCCCCAGTTTTATTTTTCAAAAAGCAGCAAGCATGTCGTCTTGGAACAAGGCAACCTCCCTCTACAAAAGAAGATATCGTTGCAGTTCACTTTGACTGTCCAATTAATCCATGGCACACTTTTAATTTAACCCCCTTTAAGGTAAAAACACCTTAGATTTAAAGTACTCGTAACAAAATAAATGCACACTTACAGGTGTTCTAAGTCTGTAAACTGTTAATGGCAAAACTTATATATGTTTATTCAGAAGTAACTGCTCCTGAGCTCAGGAAGGTTTTCACCTAAATAAGTGTGCATAGGAATCAAGCTTAAAGCACTTGGCTGGGGTGACCCTATACACTATGCATGAAGTTACAGCCTTTGAGTATATTGGATTAATAGATTATTAATAGGACAAGCAACAGGATAGTAATTATAGTAGGTAACTCCTTCCTGACTGTTCAGTCTTTCAACACTGCAATACTAATAATAGGTAGTTATTCTACTTAATTTAGTGACCGTTAGTTCTTTTATTACAGGGAAAGTTTTTTGTAACGGTCCCTTATTTGATCTGTCTCACACATGAAGCAGGCTGCAGGATCTAGTCAAGATTCTATAATCTACCATGCAAACCTGATGGATCCATACCTGCGTTCTGCCCTTTATTTGTTTTTTTAGAGCTCCACTCATCTTTACATTTAAAACAGTATTTTACAAATAATAGTGTATTACTACACTGCCATTTTCCAACTCGAAAGAGTGATACAGTTTTTCCTTTTCTCCGTATTTTGAACATTTCTTCCTTGGGCATTTCTAATTAACACTGAAGAACCAAAAAAGACCAACTACTTTTGTCAAAGAAGCATTTAAGAGTTTGGCTAATTCTGCACTGGTGATCTGGCAAATCGGATGAAAGCACTTTTTGCTTTCAGTTAACTCTATTCCAAATTCTTGCCTCTTTCCCCAGACACTTTTGATATCAATGGTCCTCAAAATTGTGTGGGATATAAATAAAACCAGTTTGTTTCCTTCCCTACTTGTTGCCAGACTCGCTCTGAGTCTTATAAGGCAAACTATTTGGGATACATGCGGGTGTAATGGGAAAGTAGAGGGAAGATGAAGGGAGACACCCTACAGAGCTAGGAGTTCCCAGATATAAAGGTTATCCAGAAGTGGTTTTAAAATGCACATTGCTCAAGAAGTAGCATTGTTTGCCCTAAGCCAGATAGTCATGTATTTAACTCCCACATCAAAGCCTGTGCTAACACCCACTAATGATAGCTATAGTACAGTAAGTACTCTGAAGAGCGCAGCACTGATTAAGACACCACCTTTTGGGAGAAGATAAAAAACAGAATGCTACCTTCATTTTCATTAACCGATCAAATAAAGTTTTGACACTTACAAAGAGTATTCAAGATTCTTACTTTAAAATGTATATACAGCAAGTACTAAGGGTTCTTTCAGAGTATACCCATTTAAATTGATAGGCACGACTAACATAGGTTCATTTATTTCAGTGGGTCTACCTGGAGTATGACTTAGTTGCATACAACTAGGAATTTTAACATGCTACTGCTCTTACAGAAACCTGAGTGACACAACCTGTGCTTGAAAGATGGATGTTTAGAATTGTTTAGTAGACTTGCAAATTTGGATAATAGTTTGTAACTTTTATATTACAAACGTTTACTATTACTATATAAACATAACAAACCTAAAAGGAATGATCAGTGCTTCTCTTACCTATGAAAAATACTATTGTGGGTGATTGTGCAGTGATTTTCCAGAAATGCATGCCTTTCCCTGCTCTGTTATGTGGAGTTCTTGCATTCAAAGTACGTCTATATTAGGTTTGCCATATGTCCAAAAAATACCGCATTAGTACAGAAATTGGACGCCGGGGGAACTTTTTAAAAAATGTATTTTTATCAAAGATTTTCTTGATTTACAAAATGCCTCTCTCTTATTTCCCCCTCCCAATGTAACATTTTTTACAAATCAGTTTCATTTGTCGAGACATTAGGAAGAAAGGAGGGGAAGAGGTGGGGGGGGGGGTCGGGTGGCGATGTTTCTATTTTACTTAATATATGTGGGGGTTTGTGTCAGCATTGCTTGTGCAGGTTCTCTGCTGTCCGCTTGTGTTCCCTTTGGTGGTGAGAGAGGTTGGGGTTGGCCTAGGGTGTGGTTGTTCATTTGTGGTTAGCTGTGGTGATCTTTGTTTTCATGTGTGAGTGGGGTATGTGTGTGTTTTGGATCAGGTTAGCCATATCGATTTGTATGCTGTTGGTGGATTGTTGTCATTGTCTTGTTGGGCTGTGTATATGATAACTTTTTTAAATGTTAGAGATCTCTGGAATTTCCTGAATGTATGGCAACTTGGGTATTTTCAGTTTTCTGGTTTTTCCCTGTTTAAAAAAAAAATCTGGGGGAGGTTGTGACCCAGCAGGAGTGGAAGTGATGAGAGGTCACTTCCCTTGGCCAGGGAGGAGGGGCAGAGTGAGGAGATGGGGGGGGGACCCTGTGCCAGGGGTGTTCCACGGGTGGCTCAGATGCAGCAGCGGAGGCAGTGAGAGAAGTTCTGCAGCTGGGCGCTCGGGAGCTGCTAGCGTGGCCACCTCACCCAAGAGGGAGGTCCACTCCTGCTGAGGACTGAAGGGGCAATTATAACCACTGTAATATGCTTCAGAAACCTAACTCTGGAAATGTCAAGGGGACAAGTAGCACCTACATTATTTTTAATATGCATATAAGTTGAAAATATACTATAAAATCTGGAAATGTTTGCCCTTTGTTTGCCCTTCTGGATCTGGAGTAAAAATGTGTGACAGGGTAGAGACTAGATTCTCTTCAAGGGTATGTAAATGTCTTAAATAAAATTATAAACAAATACCGCTTGGGTAGTAAACTTCAATTGCTATGGTCTGGGTTCACATATCATCTAAACTATAATTTAAACAAACTATTTCATTTCATTTTCCCAAAGCAAACTATGAGCAGCAAATGAAGACCAAACCTTGGCTTCTGCTTATGATTTATTTAAAGAAAAACCAACTGTGAGCCTGGGTTCAGAGAACATGGCAAGCCAGACCATGGCTTCCTTCCTACCTGCAAAGTAACAGCAGAAGTAGAGGAGGAGCAGAGCACCTACCATTTCAGCAGCATGTGCAGCACACTAATGGTTCACATTAAACCATGGTTTATTTTAACCATGGTTTATTTTAACTATGGTTTAATGTGACATGTGAAATCGCACTGTGTTTTAGCAGAAATGACTAACATTTAAGTGCATTTAGGATGAGAGCATAACAATTCAATCAGAAGGATGTCCCAATTGGTTCAAGTAGGACTGCAGTCTTAATATCCTGGAGGAATTAGCCAGAGAAAGTTAAGTGTGCCTAAGGCTGCCATTCATGCCCCATGGGATTAATCCCCATTGAGTACACTGGAGCTTATTTTCAAATAAACAGATCAGGCTGCATGCCTGATGGGGATCAAAAGAACATGGTTAACCGCTTCAGTCATAAACCTCAAAACCTATCAATCATTCTCTGTATTAGCGCACTCACTAAGGTTTCGCTCTGACCAGAATGAAATGCCAAACCAAATCTGAAGAGCAGTTATTTCCTAACTGTGAAAGAGTGATTAAAAAGAAATGAGATGCACAACATTCTATCTGCCTCTGTTGCATTTCATAAGGACTTTGCAGATAGGAGACAGAGATGGTGAGGGAAATCAAATAGGCACTGTTCTCTAAAAGGGTCTTCATGATGTATAGGCTAGTGCAGGCATCCCCAAACTGCGGCCCTCCAGATGTTTTGGCCTACAACTCCCATGATCCCTAGCTAACAGGACCAGTGGTCGGGGAAGATGAGAATTGTAGTCCAAAACATCTGGAGGGCCAAAGTTTGGGGGTGCCTGGGCTAGCGTTTGGTTCCTTTGCTTGATAGTAAATAAGCTCAGCACTGTACGAAGTCTAGAACTCCGCCATTCAGATGTACAGTTCTTCTCCTGACATGGGAATGCAACTGACCACAGACTTCACTGACTCCTTTCAATTTTCCAGCTCCAAATAATTAAAATTCCCCATGACTGCTTATGCCTAGATTTCCCACAGCTCTGCAAATATACCTTGTGACCTTTCAGTCCAAGAACATTAAATAAATGCAGATTTTATTTTACTACCCCGTTGTAAGTCATCTGCTTTCCTTTTTTTGTGGTTTTTTTTTGCTGAGATTCAAAGTGAAATAAAAACAGTAATTTAGCCAGCATTTTACCTGAGGATATATGTAACTATTATTATCTCAGTTTTCATATGAGAGAGAGAGAGAGAGAGAGAAAAAAAAGATAAAGTATTTAGCAAGTTTGCCCAAGGCCAGAGAGGCAATCACTGACACAGATGAGAACATACAGGTTTACATGTATTATGCTCTAAATTGTGGTAATAGGTTAAGAACAGGGAGGTTGAGTTGTTGGAAAGCACAGCAAAAATAGTAGGACACAATTGTTAAATTGTGCTATAAACTTCTAATAAAAGCTAGTTTGACAGACAGTTATGACATAATAACACATTCTAAAATGCCTAAAATGTTCTAAATATCAGAATTATATCAGAAATGTGTATAACTATTCCCCTGTCCCAGCAAGCATTGATACACGTAAAATCTAAGTCTGTTAAGACACCAGATGGCATAGAAAGATTACATTAACAACTACGATTAAAGGGTCAGTGAGAGGTCCCTGATCTTCGTACCTTGCACTTCAGAGTCAACTTCACGTTTGTGATAACTTATTTCACTGGGAGTTCTTTTAACAGTAGGTTTTTGCTTCCTTTGTTCTATGCCTGAGTAGTGCCAGCACGAGCCTTTTTTGCATGGGTACTACCAGTACATAGCTTGTGGTGGGGTTTGCCGGGGGGCAGGGGGCGGGACTAATGACAAGAGGCGGAGAAATAATAAAGTACAATCTACCAGTAAGCAGAATTTGCAGAGCACAACTTCTTTTGTATTCTTTCATTTTAAGGAAAAGAAGTACACTTTGAGCTAGATGATCACAGAACAAATTGTAGCCATCAACCCTCCCTTGCTTCTGCTGTTGCTGCAGTACCATGAGCTAAGCCGTGGTTTAGCATAGCATTACATGCAAACATGGGCTTGCAGTTTGTCTTGCTCGAAACAAACAATCAGCAGCAACCAAGGCATGTTCTTAGCTAATTGAATGTAGGTTAGGGAAGATAAATCACAAGCCCAGGTTTGCGTCTATGGGTTGGTTCCCAGTGACAGGGAGGCACTGGTGGGAGTAAAGGAGGAGCTAAGTGGGTGTGTTTTTCTAACTGTGCACCAGACACTTGCTTATTCAAGCTTAGCTATAGCATTATGTGTGAACCAGGCAATGAAACACTGCTGGGTTGTGGCAGGGCATTACAATACCAACCTTAATTATAAGGCAGAATGCTGAACTTTCAGTGTCAGAATGCCACAGGACACAAACATTAAAGAAGGATGTTTATTTCCTAGTCTTTGCTTCCTAGTTCTTATTTCAATATTTGCAAAACTTTAGTTAGAAAAATTTATCACACTTAGTCAATATTAAAAAACAAACACAACACAGAGATCTGTTGTAATATAGAAGTAATATAATCCTTGATCCAAGCATACAAGTAACATCTTCCTTGATCCAAATATTTAGCACCATAGAACATTTTGCACCATCACCAATATTGTGAACATTCTGCCTCAAAAGATGACACACACACCAAAACATCACAAGTTCATCAGCCTACAGCGTGCACAGAAGTCTTTGCTGTGTGGTGTAAGTACCAAAGATAGTTCCATTTTTGGTCTACTACTTCCTAAAACCCTTTCTAAAGTGTGAGCAAGGTCCATGGGAGACTATTCAATGCTGCAGAGAGATTCTTCATTTTAATTCTTAATGAATGTTGCATAGCAGCAGCAGCAGCTACTTGATGCGCTGATAGTATTTCTCAAAGATACCTATCTGTGCTTGAATGTAGGTGTTTTTCTGAACTGAGGCCAAGTGGAAATTCTGCTTCTGCGTATGACATAATTAACAGGAGAGAGGAAACTTCTAGTCATTAGATTCAGGGAGGGAACTAAATTATTGTTGCTAAATCCCTTGATTATATCAGTAGATTCATGTTATAGCAACTAGAATTAAGGTCCGTCAAAACATGCTGAAACAAAACTCAAATGTTGCCTCCCTAAATGTAATACAATGCAGTTGGTAGAAGCTGATACAGTTACGGTAATGTATAAATAACTAAGTACTGGGACTCCTCATTTTGAATCTGTTTTCCAGCTTTCAGCCTCTCATGGATTCATACAAATAACTGGAAATCAGTTTACAAGAGGCTATGTACGGAAATTCTTTGTACACCTACATCAAAAGCACAGTCCAGCTTGCTGTTGCTGCAGAATTTTGGTTATTATTTCTAAAGATCAGATTCACACTTGTGTTTTGTGACTTAGTATTAATGCCAAACTGCCTGCCTACAATGGTTCAGCAGATTTTCACCACAGCAACACAAACCCAAAGCAGAGTTGGAAAAGTGAGATTTAAAATGCCTGAATTATCAGCATCTGATCTTAGGTGTGGAACAATATTTGCATTTGAAGCTTTATCTGAATCTACATCTCTGGGAGAGCTTCTTATGGAGCAACCTAAAGCGTCTTCCATTTTCTATGGAGTAACCTGTAGCAGCATCTTCATATCGCAACCAGGACATAAAAATTGAATAGAAATGAATGGTAATTGGGGGCCATCAACTGGTAACCCAGAAACAGTCACCATGGGGTCACTGACGAGCATGACCTGGCACTTACTAGCAAGTAAATGCGTTTCAGCTAGGAGTGTACAACTGTCAATGAAGACATCTTACTATGAAGTAGTCATATGATTTTTATCTATAGTAGGTGTTGTGGGTGTGCAGAAGACTGTGATGACTCCTTAGCCAAAAGGGAAGGATTCTGGCCTTGTCCAAGGTGAAGTTGGATCTGTACAAGGTGCCCTGAACTGAAGCAGGACCCTACAAAGTGCTCCAATGCTCCATGGAGCCTTGGCAATTTGTCCATCCAAAAAGCAAGTATCTGCTAAACGCAAGAACAATAGCTAAGCTTAGCATATTTAATTGGGTGCACAAACACTCGCTGTTATAAGCAACCAAGAGCCACATACTACACCTGTAATTTGTCACCATCGTTAACATCATACACAACCACACCTCTATAGCTAATAACAATCCATTATTGTGTTTGATCATATGTGGTGCCGACAGCAACCCGGAAGGAGGGGTGGGGCAATGGGCAGATGTGTTGGCAGCAGCACTGGATGTTTTCAGTTTCCCCAACGCCAAACTCAAACACACCTCTATTGCCGCAGGCAACAGCGGAGCTACATAGCAGCTACAGGTTTCCTGGAGATGTTGAGGACTGAACCTGCGACCTTTTGCATGCAAAGCAGATGCTCTTCCACTGAGCTACGGCCCTTCCATAGTGGGAGCAGCAGCACAGCCATAGTCTGAGACCAGTTTGAGTTAGCAGGGATCCAGCTATGATATCGACCTGCACTGCAGGAGCTGAGCCGGGGGAAGGTTCCTGGGCACTAAGCCACTACCAGCCTCATCATGCACCAGCATCAAACCCTCTTGCTCAGAGAAATGGCAGAGAAGCCAGGCAGGAAGGGGAACAGGTGTGCAGGGAGAGCAAGCGAGAAATCCCCCTCTGAAGAAGCTGAAGCAACTACGAAGGATTTCGGGGTGGCCGAGGTATAGGTCCACAAGATTGAAGTTTTTCAATGCCAGCACGAGAAACTCAAACATACTGCTCAGTGTCCGACCAACAGGCACCCATCTAACACCACTGAATTGGTGCCCCAAAACAAAAACACAGTGGAGAAAGCAAATCCCATTTAGTTCATCTGTGAAAAGTGCCTAGCTGTTTTTGAGTTTACCCATTTGGGATTTCCGCCTCCTAAAGGTTTTTTTTTGGAGGATCAGCAAACCTCAGACTTAACTTGAGTTTGCTGAATCTTTCTTCTTGTATGTAAATTGTGTATTTTTGGCTTTGTCTCTACAAGCATGGGATTACTTGAATTGGAAATATAGAGAATGATAGGTATGCTTAAGATATTGCATCACAATTTTAAGCACAACAGACCAACAAGCCATGAATTTTTGGGTGAAATGACATGCTGGCATGCTTAAGCCAGACACTGTTATTCCCATAGAAGAGTAGCCATGAGAGGCCCAGTCTGGGTAATGCTCTTTACCCAATCAGGGCCCACATCCAGGGCCCCACTGAAAATTGCCCCCTGAGTTGCTGTTCCTCTCCTCTTCAAAGCTGCTGTTTACAGGTGTGGGATATTATTTTTGGTGGGAAACTGGCACAGAGCCCCAGTCTAGATTTACTGCACTTTTTTGTGTAAAATGTAATATGGTCCTTTAAAAAGTAAGTGTTTTGTGACTGCTTTGTATCAGGAATAGTTTGTTCTCAACAGAAAAAGAACTAGTAGCAGAAAATTGGTCTAGTATGCTAATCATTCAAAAGCTGAGTTATAAATGGCAGACTTCACAACTGACATAAGAAGTTACTACTCACCCTGACTTCATATTCATTATCTGAATAATCCACACTCTGACAGATATAGCTGTATCCTCGAGCTTTTGATGCCAAAAGTAGCTGAAAATGTTAAATTCACAAATTAATGTTTCATAGGCTTGTTAATGATTATTCATGAAAGCAATCACTTCTTTAATTTAAACAAATATTTATTTACAAATTGGCACAAAGAGGGGTCACAGTGCCTTGTGAAAGGCATGCAGTTTAACCATCCCTATGTTCCTTCTTATTGCGAAGGACAGATCCACATTTAAATCCCATTCAATGCACATTTAAACTCCCTGATTCTTCCAAGGAATCCTGGGAATTATTAGTTTCCCCCTCACAGAGCGACAGCTCCCAACCCCCTTAACAAATGAGAGTTCCCAGGGTTCTTTGGGGAAAGCCATGAGCTTTAAATGTGTGGTATGGATCTGCCCAAAATCTCATATCCAGTGTGATGTGGCAATTCACTTCCAACTGAGGCCCTCACACACCTCGCCTTACAGCCTCCAGCAGCCTATTCTTTCTCCATGTCCCTAGCATCCATATTACTCAACAAAAGCAGAACAGAGCTGCTCACAGGGCCTAGGCAAGCCTAGGCAGCTAAGTGTCGCAAGATGAGGTGTAGTCTTGCCTTTAAGTGACTGGTTTGTCAAGCTGATGCACTAGGCATGAGGGTGGCATCGCATGTGTTAAGGGTCATTCATACTGGAGTCTCATAAGAAGCTACTCCACCCCTTCTTCTTCAGAAGGGCAGGGTTCTGGCCTGTGGCCTTTATGTGCAAATCAAAAGGGCAAATTTAAACAATTAGCTTCTCATTTCATAGCGTCCCTCTTTCAGGCATCAAACCACAATCAACTAACTCCAAGCCTGCAAAACAACAAAACAACCCCCAAAATAAATAGAAATTCTGAAGACACCTGTCTTCCATTATTGGCTAGCTAGTTAATAGCTCCAATTCAAGTTTGCTCAAATAAAACTTTCACAAGTGGCTTATAGACTGTGCATAATTTAGAGCACTCCCATACAGGGCAGGATATAATCTTAACTCAGCTGGACCATAAAACCATTCGGCTTTTCTGTTGGAAGGATGAAGTGTTTGATTATGGTTCTGTACCCAATATTAACAGATGGGATTATATTTACAAAATTTCTCTGCTTCATTGTTGAACTGCAACAGCGCTGAATACAGTTTTGAACAGGATTTGTAGAACTGACTTTTGAAAACTAGCCTAAAGAAGAATTTATCATAATCAAGATAATCTCCAAGATAAAGGCTACTGAAATACTTCATTTCAATTTAATTTTCTGAAGGTACAGTATTACAATAATGATCTTGAGGAGAAGAAAATGAAATTGGGAATCACAGTCCTATCAAAGAGTTGTCTTGTTAATTTCAACTGTTACAAATCGCTTTGAAGTAAGTATGTCACCAATTCAGCCCATTATGTACCAGGTGTTAGGACAAGCATACAGAACACTCAACCGAGCAGAGCAGCAAGATGGAAAGTCCAAGAGGGAGAGTCCTCCCAGAGTTAAATGGTGGGGTAGGAGAGCTGCAAACAATGGCAATATATTTCACACCTGGCAACCAATGTGCCCCTTTGGTTTTAGATAGTACATGGGTGGACAAGTCTAAAAAGCCTGGGACACAGGAGGCACTTGTTCTAGGAGGCTTAGTTTGGTCAGAATTAAGTACACTCTTCCAGAGTTAACACAAAATACATTACTCCTGGTAAATGAGCCACCAAAGCCACTAGAGGGCTATGAAAATTTGTGTCCCAGGCTTTTTAGACTCATCTTCTCATGTACTATCTGAAACCAAAGGGGCACATTGGTTGCCCGACATGAATTTTTTTCAGCTCTCCTATTCTACTATAAAGGTTATTCTGCAAGTGCAACCTTCTACGGTGCTCATCATTTCCAAATCAAAGCGAATCTCTTAGATCATTATTAATGCATTCTTTATATTTTCTAAAACAATTATTTAGATTCAGGAAAATCTGGCTTCAGGCCTAGGACTGAGCCTGTCTCGGTCGCCATGCTCCTGCTTCTTGATCTCTCTTGCAGCTTTCAGTACCATTCCCCATGATATTCTCCTTGACCACCTCTATTAAATGGGAACTGGGGTCACTGGGCTACAGTGGTTCTGGTCTTACCTATGGGACTGAGTCCAAAGAATAGCATTGAGAGATTGCTTTGGCATTGGCAGTTACGCTATGAAGTGCCGAAGGGCACTATTTTATCTCCAATGCTATTACAAATTTATATGTAGTGTAGCCACAGGCGTTTCCGTGTGCTGCTTTGGTTTCGGTGTTCCGTTGCGCCAGAAGTGGCTTAGTCATGCTGGCCACATGACCTGGTAAAACTGTCTGTGGAGAAACGCCAGCTCCCTCAGCCTGTAAAGCGAGATGAGTGCCGCAACCCCAGAGTTGTCTGCAACTGGACTTAACTGTCAGGGGCCCTTTACCTTTACCGTTCCACAGGGAACAGTAATTAGGAGTTTGGAGACAAGGTGCTAGCAAGTAGGCTGACGACACTCAACTCTATTTGAATCAGGAGAGGCCCTGCCCCAGTGCCAAGATACATTGGTGGAATGGATGAGGGAAAATAAGCTGAATCATGGCAAAACGGAGGCTCTGTATAACAGCTATGAGCTTGATCACAGTAGTTCAGGCACTGGTGACTTCAAATTTGGATTTCTGCAATGCACTCTATGTAGGGATTTGCTTGTGATTGACCTGGAAACTACAGTCAGTGCAGAATAAAGGTAAAGGGACCCCTGGCCATTAGGTCCAGTCATGACCGTCTCTGGGGTTGTGGTGCTCATCTCGCGTTATTGGCTGAGGGAGCCGGCGTACAGCTTCCAGGTCATGTGGCCAGCATGACAAAGCTGCTTCTGGCGAACCAAAGCAGCACACAGAAACGCTGTTTACCTTCCCGCTGTAGTGGTACCTATTTATCTACTTGCACTTTGCCATGCTTTCAAACTGCTAGGTTGGAAGGAGCTGGGACTGAGCAACGGGAGCTCACCCCGTCACGGGGATTCGAACCGCCGACCTTCTGATCGGCAAGCCCTAGGCTCTGTGGTTTAACCCACAGCACCACCCGTGTCCCTCAGTGCAGAATGCTACAGCACAATTGCTGACATGATTGAGACCCTGTCAGCATATAACATCTCTACTCAAGAGATCTGCACTGGTTGATGGTTTCTTACCAGGCAAACTTAGTGGCCCAAATCTGGCCCAGCAATCTGCCAAGGCTCTGTCTCCCAATCCTAGCACTGTGGTGCTCAATGCTGAGGACAAGAAATAAGTGCTCTGACCACACCCTAGAGAGCCATCTTTAAAGAATTTGTAGAGCTATTTATTCTCCTGATTTGACATTGTGGCATAGTTTGCCACTCAGTTTCTTAGCTTTTATGAATGCAACCTTCAGCAGAACCTAATGTATACAGAGTCAAATTATTCCAGTGTTAAATCACACAGAGAGACAAAAACAAAAGCCAATGTAATGACCCCCAAAGGTATATTGTGGCAAATCAAAGAATTCATGAAGAGTAAAAAACATTAATCAACAGTTTGATTCAAATAGTATTGAATTCACCCAAAGATACATAGTATTTGATTTACCCAAAGATACATTTGCTTTTCAAACCACATACAAACTACTACAAAATTCTGAATTGTAAATAGCAAATCATATATGTAAAAAAGAGTTGTACCTCTTTGAAAATATAGAAGTTAAGTAGAACCATTCCGAAGTTGTAAAAAATCAATAATGAGCGGAACTGGAAAGGCTCCCTTGTCTTCATCCATTTGGGGCCAAGCCAAACAGTGAGGAGGTAAAGAGTACTTATAGCCAATGTGGGAAATGGAGACTGCATCAAGGGCCAGTCATCGACGCGTTTGTCTAGGGAAAAACAGACAAGAAATTATTGAGAACATGCTTTCTCACTTAAATTTTCAAAAAGCTTTACGTTAAATAAGTTTGACTTGTATAATTGCAGGCTCAAAGCGTTACACCTTATATAACACTATGATAAAAATGTGCCTATATACAATTAAGCCGAACAAGTCATTTCTGTTTCCATTACCAGTTGTAAAGTAAATTACATTGCTTAAAGTTCCAGCTTGATAACATCAGCCTTGTGCTTCCCACAGTCAAAATAGACAGGAAGAATACTTGATATTTAGAATCAGTGCTGGTCAGTGCAAAGTATATTTTCACAACATGGGTCACACACATGGTAGGAAGCAAGAGTGCGCCTTCCTTCTTCACCCACAGATCCCTCTTCTAAAATCCCTGGCTGCCCACAGGGTGGAGTTACCTTTCAAATCTTAATCCTTAACTTTGATTCTGCTGGTAAGTTTTCGAAAGCACCTCAAAGTGCAAGTAGATAAATAGGAACCGCTATAGCGGGAAGGTAAACGGCGTTTCCGTGTGCTGCTCTGGTTTGCCAGAAGCGGCTTTGTCATGCTGGCCACATGACCTGGAAGCTATACGCCGGCTCCCTCGGCCAATAATGCGAGATGAGCGCGCAACCCCAGAGTCGGTCACGACTGGACCTAATGGTCAGGGGTCCCTTTACCTTTACACACACACACACACACACACACACACACACACACACACATATAATCTGTGGTATCTGTAGCCTTTTAAAAATGTTTTATCAGTGTCTGTAAGAACATTTAAATGGGGCCTAGGTGTATAAAATCCGATATGTCAATCCACCATGTGATCGGGGCCCGTGCACTTTATAGAGTTTATGCATGTTGATCCTGTCAAGTATGCCATCCCCTCCTGGGCAATGGGACAGTCTCACTGGGACTGTGGGGAGGGAAGGCGCACACTCGCTCCCCACCATGCCCCTAGGACAGATGAAGGGCAGGCATCATTCAAACTGAATCAGCCCCAGATAGCTGAAGGCAGGCAGTGCCTTCTAGAAGTATGTACAGTCGTACCTTGCTTCTCAAATGCCTTAGCTGCCGAACAAATTGGCTCCTGAACGCCGCAAACCTGGAAGTGAGTGTCTGGTTTGGAACGTTTTTTGGAAGCTGAACATTCTCGAAGTTAATCCATTCCGGGAGTCCGTTCGACTCCCAAAACTGTTAACAAACCAAGGCACAGCTTCCGATTGGCTGCAGGAGCTTCCTGCGCTCAAGTGGAAGCCACGTCTTGGTTTGCTAATGGTTTTGGGAGTCGAACGGACTCCTGGAATGGATTAAGTTCAAGAACCAAGGTCCCTCTGTATAGTAACTCTAGAGATATCTCAGTTGTGAACTACTGTACTAGCTGTTTCTTATCTGATTGCTGTGTGTGTGTGTGTGTGTGTGTGTGTGTGTGTGTGTGTGTGTGTGTGTTTATGAAAAACTAGCTGACCCGGTCACGCATTGCTGTGGGTTTTTTTTGGGGGGGGGGAGTATTGATGTCATTTGTGTTTTGAATGGTAAGTTCTGTAATTTGTGTCAAGTGCAATAAAATTGATGCACTATGGGAGGAAAAAAGAGTACAGGCATTCAGAATGCCATGGAGACCGTGCAGCGAAGCTCGGTTTTGTTTTTATTTTATTGGTTTCTGCAAGCAAATAAATGAGTGCCTTTTCTTTCTTTCTTTTATTTAGTTTTCCTGACAAAAACCAAAACAGGAGCAGAACTTGCCAGTGATTGTTTATTTAGCCTGTGTCCAAAATGGAACTCAATCCAGTGAACAACTGACATGGTTGCTTTCAGTCTGCAAGCAATACATAATTGATCAAGTTTTCTCTCCATTTGCATTGTGTTTCCTTCACACTGCACTAAAATGAATGGGGTGGAATAACGTTATGACACAGATGACATAATATCGCTATGGTGAACAATAAGACAAATAGTGCAGTTTGTGTGGAAGACAAACTGCAGCGGAACAGAGACAGTGCTGCATGTGGTGAATCTGGGGGAGAATGGAAAGCGGTGCCTTCTCACCTCCCTAATTTATATACTTTTCTGCTAAGGGTCCTAAAGTGGCTTGAAATTTATAATATTAACATATTTTAATTTTGTGTACACAAGTTCAGTGATGTAAATTCATAGTGAACATGAAAGAGAGAGAGAGAGATAAAAAAGGGCTTTGATAGGTTGCGAATTAGAACGGTAAATGGTCAGGAACCGGACAATTCAAGATTTCCTCCAGATCTGTCTTGCAAAAGCTTGGATAGATCCATATTGAAATAAGGACTGCTAATGCGCACTGAATGTGCATTTGAACAGGCATATGTTTGTAGTACAGCAATCAAACTGAACAGTAGTAATACGGATGCTGGCTGAGCATCGCGAATTCCTCCACTCTTTCTTCCTGTTGCAGAATAAATTGCCCCAGTGTTACCTGCCTGAGAGGAGAGGAGACATTCCACTCACCCCAGCATTAACAGACAAGAGGCGGCAGTTGAGGGGGCAGGTGAATAATGTTGTGGCTGGAAGGTTGGTCTAGATGCTATCTTTGGTTGTTCCCCTCCCAGTTTGTGGGTTTACAGCTGTAAAATGGGATTATGTTTAATAGTAGTAGTAATAATAATAATAAAAAGAGGCTGCTGAAGTGGCAAAACCAGTCTCTTTGTCAAGTGAAGGTATCCAGCCAAGTCTGTTAAGTAGCTCTTTGTGTGAATATACAGGGGATTGCTTGCCACACAGAAACTATGAGCTGAAGAAGCTTCCAGAAGGTGGGCTAAAGGGGGCAGCCCTTGCCCCCTACATCAGCAGTGGGCGGCATCATCAGCAAGTGTCTCACCAAGAGAACAACAGACCACGCTTGTCTTGAAATGGGCTGGGAAGAGACACAGAGGCTTGGCTTGATCCATGGCTTTGGAGGGTCCCCAATGGTGGAGCAAGATCTGTGGGAGTGTTAATGCTGTGGGCTCTTCCAACTGATGCTTGGCTTGAATATATATGTGTCATACAGGGTGCACCCCTGCTCACTCTACTCACCAACCCTTTCTTCTTGCCTCAGTTTCTGTATCCACAACAATATCCCCCATTCGTCTGCCTTAGTTTGCCCTCAGGTCCATCTCCCTTTTCCATTCCCCTGTTCTTCCTTCCTCAGTTTCTGAAGCTGAGTCACTACATCTCCCCCCAACTTCCACATACCATCTCCCCCATCCCCAGCTTCCCGTCAAAAGGACTGTTAGGTACTGAGCTGAATCCTAGAACAATAGGATCCAGAATGCAGCAGTCTGATTAGTCTGCAGGAGCCACCCAATCCAGCTCCAGGTGGAAGTGAATCAGCGACCTGGTTGGCCTGCTGGAGCAACCAATCAGGCTTCTGGAGTAAGTGAATCCACAACCTGATTGGCCTACAGGAGCAGCCCAGAATTAGCCAATCATGCGGGGCCCATTGTGTAAATAATGTATATATACGGTAGCAGACATTGGGAAAAGTTTCATTCACTGTTTTACAAGCTGCAATAAAGAGCATGAAATCACTACAGGACTCCGATTATATTTCAAGGACAATGCTGCATCTCCCCATCAACCCTAAGACCACCCTCTCCCCCTGCAAAAGGACAACAAAATTCCCCTCTCCCTTTTTCTCTTTCGTTGTTTTTCTTTCTTTCTCTCCCCTGCCAAGAAAACCTCCCTTGGTGCCAGGGAGGGACGGAGGGAGGGAGAAGAGCCCCACTCAGCAGATAATGACAGCACCTCCACTTTCCCGTTCTTCTCCTGAGGAGACCCATTTGGGCTCTGAGGTGGATTCCTGCAAGTCAGATTCCAAGTTTTGGCACAGTTCATGTGCCTCATGTGCCCCCTAGCAGTAAAGACTGTCATCACAGCATGATACAAATAGGTAGAAGTAAATAAAAAACATATTGCACAAAGACACCACCGTCTTCAGAGACCTTCATTCCAAGGAAACCAAACCTGAGGTGTGTGCTGCCACCCGTGAATCTGCCACTGCCAGGGATTGGGAGCCAGGCAACAATACTTTTTGCCAGACCACAGGAGAGGAGGTGCCTTGCTAGGCTGCTCCATGTGCTGCCTCTGCTACCTCCTCCCGCTTCCTATTGCTGAGCAGGACAACTTCCTCCTTCCTCAGACAAGTGTATTGTGCTCCTCTTTTTTCCATGCCTATCTCTCTTGTCCCATTAGACAAGCTTGAAGCTCTTTGCACACAAAAATCATGACGTGAAGTGCAAAGAGCAGCAGATGGCTCACCCTTCTCCTTACACAAACAGACTTGGGAGATTCCTTAACAATTTTCTGATTTCCAAGCCCTGATTTCCAAGCCCTGATTTTCAGACCAGTTAAGCTTAAGTGTGGGGATATTTAGACGTACAAGACCAAGAGGCAACACCCAGCAAAGTGTACAAATTCCAAGTTAATTTCAAGTTTTAAATAAAACTATCAGGGGGGGGAGAAAACAAACAAAGATAAATTAATATTCAGTGGATATAAAGCTTTGAAAAACCCACATTACATGGAAGCATTCCATCATTATCCCAGACAATGAGCCAAAACGACTTAAGAAGAACCAGAAACTTACAAATTGTTCTGGTCCAGCAGAACCACAGTTGTAAAAATGATAGCACTACATAATTTCACATTTCTGTTCCATATCATATCAGCTACTACATCCAACACCTTTTAAAAGTTTGATTGCAATGGGAAACTGCTGCCTTCTTGCATCCCCAGTAGCAAGTTATCTCATAGAATCCACTCTTAGAAATCATAGAACAAATGTTATCACCCATTTCCCTCTTTCAGTACAAGTTCAAAATATCCCTCCCATGAGGAAACTGACTGAAAAATCCAATTTACATTCTGGAGAGGGCAGGTCCCAGATCTAATCTACAGTCATACCTTGGTTTAAGTACTCCTCGGTTTGAGTACTTTCAGTTTAAGTACTCCGCAGACCCGTCTGGAACGGATTAATCCACTTTCCATTACTTTCGATGGGAAAGTTTGCTGCAGTTTAAGTACGCTTCTGGTTAAGTACGCTTCTGGTTAAGTACGGACTTCCAGAACCAATTACACTCATACTTCGGGTTAAGTACGCTTCAGGTTGAGTACTCCGTGGACCCGTTTGGAACGGATTAATCCACTTTCCATTACTTTCAATGGGAAAGTTTGCTTCAGGTTAAGTACGCCTCAGGTTAAGTACAGACTTCTGGAACCAATTGTGTACTTAAACCGAGGTACCACTGTATTAGGTATTAAGGTAAAAGTCAAGGGTTAGATGCTGGTATTTAATTCCATTAAGGATACACTTAGTAGACCACTTTATATCGCAAAAGAGCCAATTGCAGGGGTTTGGGGGGGGGCACATGGAGGGGAGTGGAAGCCTCACTGTGCAAGCAGTGGAACCGGCCAACACTTTCCCAAGTGTATACCTGTAATACTTTTTTTGCTTTGTTTCTTGCAATAGAACATTTTTTTCTAAATCAGCATCTAAATTTATAGGCTGTTATCTTACATCACTTAGTTTTAGAGAGCAAATTGAGTAGATTCCTGCCCTGTTTTATATTAATATTTTAAAAAAAATGTTGCAATCATAGTGCTGTTAACTCTGCGCTTGTAAGAAATATATCACAATGCATCACAAAAATCCTATCAAGCGGTTACTTGTATGTACTGTGCATGGCCAGTCTCTAATAAAAAGACACGCCTGATCAGTAACAGAAAATCCCCTCCCTGGGTGTGGTTTGCCATAAAACTCTGTAGGAACTAACTGGAAACTAAGTCTTACCTATGTAGCAAGTCCTAGTTGAGATTGCTACATTATGGTATTAAGGCAGATCTGTTGCAAGGTTACCTCATAAAATAAGCAACCTTCCCTGTGGGATAAATTGCAGATACTTTCTGCTAAGACCATTGCTGCTAGGCTAAGCACATTCTTCTGAGAGTCCTGTTCTGAACACGGCTGCAAGTTCTCCACAGGAACATCAAAACTGTTTCCATGATTTAAATCAGTCCTAAGGATCCTGAAGTGAGGTTCAACCAACCACCTCCTTTTCCATGGCTCAAAGTCTTTCTGCTTTATTCCTTTTCTCCCCAGAGGCAAATAAATATAGGCCTCACTGTCTGTGGGAGCACAGCCTTGTGGCCTTGCCTCATTCTCCCTTCTTACATTAAAAAAAACCCCACTGTTTTTAATTCTGTGATGGAAGAAAGGTAAGATCTCCTTTGCCTATTCACATCAGGTAGGCGCCCTTCCTATATCAACAAAATATATCAAAACTATAAACAAATATTTTTGTTTAGGCAAGCCTATCCAGACATGTGGAATGTTGACATGTGTTTTAATCTCTTCTTAGTTTTACTGTTGATTTTAACTATCTTTTGAATGTTTTCAAATATCTGTTGTTAACTGTTTTTTACTGAACCACTTAGAGGTTCTGTACAATCAAGCAGTATATAATTTTTTAAAATAAAAACAAACAAACAATACAAAAATAGAATAAACAAGTTTTGAAGAGAAATAAGAGCCTGATGTGCAGTCTTACCGTAGTAGTATAGTCCTTTAGGCTGTACGCGGCAGAAAAAAGCCATAAGAAGAAGCAGAAAATAACTGGGGAGGAGGATGGTGAAAAATGGAAGTGCAACCCAGTATATGTTTACTCGGAAGCAGGTTCCATTTTATTTCCCTAGTAGGACATAACCCCATATAAGCATTTTAAGACTAAAGTCTTAAAGGTCAATTTCACCTTCGATACCAATGCCCATTTTTTGTTTAGCACTTTGTAAAAGATTAACCATAAACGCCATCCAAAATGGGTGACAAAATGTCCCTGGGTTGGAAAGGAGTGGTGATGGGTTAATCTGCCTGATGTATCACTGAATGCAACAAAAAAACAAGCCTCTAAGGGTGCTTCAAGGCAGGTATTTATTGTGGGACAGGTGTTCCTTATGTATGCAAATTCATTGCAGAAGCCACATGACATCATCAGTATTAAAACACCAGCCCATATTCAATCCTACACCATTTAATAAGGATTTCCCCTTTCCCAGGGAAATCTGACATCCTGTCATAGCTGCCAAGTCTCCTGTTTTTCCAGCCATTTCCCGCTGGCAGCCCGGGTTTAAAAAACCCCCATAAATCCCCCGGATTCTTACCGGCCCGGGGAGGCTCCTTCTGCGCATGTCTGGAGTCTCACAATCTCACAAAAGTCAGAAGAAGTGCAGTGAAAACACAGGAGGACAACATCTTATGGATGCCCCATAAAACAAGAATGAACAAATCCCGTGTTCAGTTGCACAAAGATGCCCTATAGCCACATATAGACTTCAGTTTTGCTTCCACAAGGTGTCACATGAACGTATCAAGTCAACACTTAAACTAAACAATGCCTCCCTTTTGCCTATCTATTGTGATAATCTGCTTTATTTCTGTCACACAGATTAGGGATGCAACAGGTTAAATTGCAGAAACTGCCAATGGTCTAAAAGTCTTGGTCTGGGCCCCTGTGTCACACAGGGCTGCCACTGCACCTTCCTAGGCACAAAAATAAATGATGCTTATTAACAGTGACCTTTGTTTCACCCCTGCCTGGTATCCAGATCATGTCACTGCATCATAGGAAAAAGTCCTATTAATGTAAAATTTCATATTTTTTGCAGTCTTCAATTGGAGTTAAAACTGAGAGTACAATCCTAACAATGTCTATACAAAAGGGGGAAAAAATTCCTTCCAGTAGCACCTTAGAGAGCAACTAAGTTTGTCATTGGCCTCTAAGGTGTCATTGGTCTCTAAGGTGCCACTGGAAGGAATTTTTTTTTATTTTTTTGTTTCGACTACGTCAGACCAACACGGCTACCTACCTGTAACTATACAAAAGTAAACCTTCCTGAATTCAGCGGACTCACTCCCAGGTAAACGGGGTTGGATTGCAGCTCTACTTATTTTTGCAGTGGTATGAGAACGAAATATTTTTTTAAAAAATGCTACCTAAAAGTGTTAACACTACAAAAAGGGAAGCACCAAACTACATACAGAGATATATACTGGGTTTCTCCAAAAATAAGACACCATCTTATATCTTTTTTTCCTCAAAAAAAACACGGTGGCTTATTTTCAGGGGATATTAAGCAATTTCTATGCATGAGTAAAGAAAGGAGTGGTTATGAATGCTGCTGCAGCCTCTGAAAATGAGTTGAGGATTCCTTTATTAACAAAAAATAGTCCTGTACATATTTACTAAGAAGTAAAGCCTACTCTGTACAATAAGGCTTACTCTCAGGAAAATGTGTACAGGATCGTACACTTCTGACAAAATATAATTGTCTTAATTTTTATGTAGCCTTTGAGGGTTCAAATATATACTTACATGCAAAGTACCTAACAAATGCCAACCATGTCTCTTTCCTATAAAGCACCTTTGAAAGGGGTGATTTCAAGTGAGAAATCAGGAGAGGAGGGGGTTGCAAATTAGGGTGCCCATATTTGGTGGACTGCAATATGGAAGCTTTATTTAAGGCACAAATTGTTTCCAGCATTTCTCACAACTTTTACAAGTCATGTAAGTACAATTGTAAATTAGTTGATAATTGTTTTTCCAAATCAGATGTTCTATAATAAAACAGATTTGGGAAAAACACTGCATTTTCATCTGTGGGTTAAAACACATGAGCAAAGTTTACAAAAAGCTACTGTGCTATGTGCATCCGTCACTTTGTTTCATGTTTCTCATAAAGGAACCAATTCAAACACTTGTCAGCCCAGTAAATTTGTTCTTAATCTAAATTATAGGAGATAAAATCAGAATTACTCTTACATTTTTATTTTCTGCTCTGCTGAATGGACAGAATACATGACTATAAATTTTACAAGACTGGTTGAATGACATATGAGCATTTGTAAAATATCACAGCTACAATATACTAAGAAAGTAGCCGCTACTGATGTCAAATGCATAGATTTGCTTCATTTGACAATTGCCTATGCCTTTTCCTGATTAGCAATGACGGAGTGACCGAGTGGTTCAGTGGATTAATGCATTTGTCTTTCAAAGCCTAAGACCCAGATACTAATTTGATCACAAGCAAAATGGCTGCGTTGTTAGGAAACGGTTCAAAACAAATCACATATGTAAGCCTAGAGACATATCAGCTCTCCTTATGTCTGTAGACTGCGAGTAAGTTGTATGGCTAATATACCAGCTACAATAAGTATCTTCAAGCATTAATTTTCACAGTGTGTTGAAGGATGAATGGAAACTAACTCTTACAGTCAGTGTAATAATAATACATTGGTAAATGTTCTATAAATTTTGTATTCAATATATTAAAATTTTAATTAAATGCTTTAGAAACCCGTAATCGTATTTTCAAAGCTTTGTAAGTTTGGCCTGTGATAAAACTGTCTTTCACCTTCCATGCCCAATATAGTAAAAGTAAAAAAATTAAGAAATATTAGTGGCACAATCAAGCCAAAGTCCCACTCATCTCAGTGGGCAAGGTTTAAGTATGCATATAACTATCCAAGTTAAAACCAACAGGATATGGAAGCACTGGATGGTAAGTGTGAATTGCATCCTGAGTCTTTTTCATCTCTACTGCCATACTTAATTTGAAAAGCATTTTTTAAAAAAGCTGTAATAGATCTTGGTAAATGCCCCTCATATATTAGGTTACATCAGCATTTTTAAAAGTTAAATATTCGTACAAAAAGCATATTAATTCCTTAGCTATAAACCACTACATGTTAATTCATCTGGGAAGCCTTACTAAGTATTAATAGCAATGGCTGCTATTTTCAGAGCAAAGGCACTTACAGGGCCAATCTAGCACATGCCTCCGTCCAATCAGCATGGCTCCTTATGATGTCTGCAATTGCATTACTAAGAGGGAAACATTCACTGTGAATAAATCATCTAGGACCAGCTTTTCAAAATCATCTGTACCAGCTTTTCAAAAAATCTTTGAGTATCCATTAGAACAATTTTAAATCACATTTCAGTCCAAAGTACATTCTGACTGATATTACTGAAACATCTGATCTTGTTATGATAGCGCATATAGAGTGTTTTGTAGATATTCTTCTATCACTCTCCATTGGTTCTGTTATCTCACCGAGAGTCTATCACTAATTTTAAAAATGACGAAGAAATCCAGAGGATTCATGTTTGTTCATTCATATATATTTGAAGACTCACACAAACATTTGTATTTGACAGCAGCAAAACATTTCACAAGGCTCCAGCTAGCATCCTGTAAGTAACTGGGCATACAATGTTTATAATAATATGTTCTTAAACTTCCAAATAAATGGGCATGGCGCTATATTGAAGAACATGGGTGAAGCTTCACTACAAATTTTCAACTCCTCTTAAATCAAATAACTCATTGTAGAAAGCATGTCCGTCATAAAAAAAATAAATTGTAGAACTGTCTGTCAACAAAATGCAACGCAGATGCTCATCACTGCACCTAATTTTACAACATTCTGTTGGGACATTCCCCTACCAGAATGTCAATTTTAGTACTACAATTCCAGCAAACATATTTACTGAAAATAACTTTTAAACTTACGGTATTCAGTTTCTTTTCCTTTTCCAGTTTCTGGTATCTAAAGGACAGGGAGTTTAATCTAAACAGTCACCATGAGGACTGGGGACTGTGCTAAATGGAGTGGGCTGTGGTGGTGGCGGGGTGGGGCTGAAGGAAAAGGGAAGCTTGTGAAAAAATTGGGCAAAAGGGCCTTCTCTAAGAAAGAGAGCACAGGAAGCTGCTGAGGAGAGCAGGAAGGTCATATTCTGCTAGGAATGCTCAGGAATTTTGTTTGGTCTGCATTTCAAAGTGATTATTTGATCTGCCTGTTGTCTTTGTCTTTGTCCATGGAGTTTTCTTGGCAGGGATACTGGAGTGGCTTGCCAGTTCCTTCTCCAGGTGGATCACGTTTAGTCAAAACTCTTCACTATGACCTGTCCATCTTGGGTGGCCCTGCATGGCATAGTGTTCTCGAAGCTACGAACATGAGTTTGACCAAACTGCGGGGGGCAGTGGAGGACAGGAGTGCCTGGCGTACTCTGGTCCATGGGGTCACGAAGAGTCAGACATGACTAAACGACTAAACAACAACAACATTTGATCTGCACCTCCTGGGTTAATGTGCAGATTGGAATAAAGTTATCTGGCTGGATGCAGAGGAGCGATAGGAGGTACCAGCTGGGGAACCCCCAAGGGGAGAAGGCTCAGAGCCCAGGGAGTGGTGGTAGGACAACAATGAGTGGTCAGAGGGAGAAGAGGGAGCAGACTGGGAGGAGGGGGTGTTGGAAGCTGAAGAGAAACGAGGTTTCTCAGCAAGGTTTAGTGAGCAGGAAGAGCCTGTGGCACAGAGCAGTCCAGAATCAGAGGCAGAAGTGGAGGCTGGAGAAGTGGACCCAAGAAGCAAAGATTAGGCAGGCTGCTGAAGAATCCAGGGGGTCTCCGCCTCCCGCTGTGGCTAGTTTCCCTCCCCCTGGTTTCCCAGAACTCACAAAGGTATGAAGAGAGCAAAGCAGAGACTGACAAGGAGTCAGAGTCTCAGATTGCTTGGGAAGGACCCAGGGGAACAGGAGCCTTAGATTGCTGTGGGAAGGTGGAAACCTTCTGTCCTCACAACTGCCTCATTGGGATAAGACCTTCTGGGAAGAGTTGTTGTGCTCACTAGGCCTGAGCTGTTTTGTTTCTTTGAATAAAAAATTAACTTCACTGACACCTTGTGAGTTATTGCTGACTTGCTTCTGACACCCACCCTGACATTATCCTTCAGATTTTGCACTTCTCAACTCAAGGAAATCCCAAAATATGTATTTTAATATGCAATATGTTTCATAATGTATACACCAGGGTTTCCCAAACTTTGGTTTCCAACTCTTTTTTGGACTACAATTCCCATCATCCCTCACCACTGGTCCTGCTAGCTAGGGATGATGGAAGTTGTAGTCCAACAACAACCCAGGTTTGGGAAGTCCTGGTGTAAAGTGAGAGAAAATACATTTAGAATGGCATAGTTTGTTAGAAAATGTGTTCCAATATACCGTATGTATTTAAATTACCAATTTCTGTGCCAAGCTTTAAAAACAAAGTTGCAGATTAATGTGGAAGCGGGACAAAACAGACCTATAAATGAACATATTCAAAACTGGCATGGATGGGAAATAAGTGTGGTGATCAATCCATTTCTAGCTTCCATCCACCCCCTTCTGCAGGTGCATTCAAGATTATCTTCATCTGGCATATGTATGTATATGTCTCTGCACATGTGTGTACACACACTTTTGGTTTGGCATTAGGGAGTGAGCCTGGTGTTCCTTCCATCTCACACTATGTTACTCCCCATTCCTTCTCTGGCACAACAGCAAAGAGACTGGAAGCTTCTGCTTCTATTGTACAGTAGTGTGTCATTCATACCATAAACGGTGGTTAATCTTAGCTATGACTAGTGAAAACAAGCCTGCTCCAAGTGGAGCACAACGAACATTCAAAAAAACCAGTCATTGGCAAAATCAACAGCTTCCTAGCGTTAATGTACTAAATTAACAATTGTATTGGAACAACAACCACAACAACCAAAATGTGTTTCCAACTAAATCCTGAGCAAACACAGTCAAAATGAAACCTGCTGGCACACACCACCACAGATGTAGTCAGAAAGTTGAATCCAGAAACCTGCCCTTTAATTGTAGTGACATATCCGGAAAAACTTTGCCTTAAAGAACTTGAGGCCAATTGGAGGAAAATTCCAGCCGCATGGCTTCTGATGCCACCACAAACCTGGATATTGTAACTACTGAATGCAGAATTCCTACAAATGCAGTTTCAGCAATACCTTACTTAAGTTTGACACACCAGGAGATTGAAAACTGCTGCTGCAATTTAAGGCACTGTCTCCAAACACTCTATTGAAAACAATAGAAAAATTGATACTATTGCTATGGATACTTCCCCCTCCATACTTCTACCACTGCAGAATTAGCAAAAACAAAACACCCCCCCCCCACTAAAACTCAAAATGCATAATTTCAGGAATACCTGATAGTAATGGCAATAATGGAAATGCAAATGATAATATAGGGAAAGCATATTAGTTCTAGCTGAAAATAAAAATAATATTTATTCCATAAGCAATTAAATATAAATTGTCAAGGACTGGCAGGACTCTGATAAGTGTGTGACAGAGGCAGAGGAGCTGGGGGTGGACCCAGGACAGGGGCTGGTGATTTATGGGGTTTGGTGCCAGCTGTGAGACAGGAGATAGGGTGGGGGGGGAAGGTTCCGTGTAGTCAAAGGCGGAGGTGGGGCTGCAGGACAGGTCACAAGCAGAGGAAGAGGTGAGGGGGTGGGCCAGTTGATTTGTCACCATCCCTTGCCCCGCTATCTCCTAAAACCAGAAAGGGACTTGAAGAGGGAATAAAAGCAACGACTTCTATGCAGGAGAAATTATTGGGTGGTATTCAACACTAGTCCTCCTGTGAGTAAACCCGTTGAAGTGAATGGGCATGATTAACTTAGGTTCATTGATGTCAATAAGTCTACTCTGGGTAGGACTTAGTTGATTACTGCCCTTTATTATATTAAGGAATCTAGATTTAGCTTACTTAAGACAATTTAAGCTAAAAATAAATTTTGTGGCATTTAAGAGATACTAGTGTCATTAAGAGATGCCTGTGTCATTAACTTGGACTCCTGTAGCAATAGCACCTCTGAACAACTGCAAGCATTATGACTTCCTTACATAGGCTAGCGGGGAGGACCTTCTGTATTTTCTTTTCCTTCAGTTCCTTCAGTCATAATATACATGCTGTCTACTTGACCACACAACTGTAGCAATGGTCAGATTAGGATTTTTGCAGGCAGAGTAACTTGAAGGGGGGCGGTTCTCCCTGCATTTCATTTTCAATTTGTATACCACCACCTTTCTACATCACTGAATTTAAGGCAGTTTAGAGACCACTGTCAATCCAAAATACAATAACAAAACAAATCAGCAAAACTCAAGAATCCAATTCACATATGGCATTACAAGATAATGACAATAATAATAATAATAATAATAATAATAATAATAATAATAATAATAATAAACAGTAGAACAAAAGCATCACCATCAATTAAAAGACAACTAAATCATTATAAACAACTAAGGCAAACATCTGGAAAAATGCAACGCAGTGTGGCTGACCCTGTTCTGTGGAACAACATCTCTGTTGAACTGATTAATTCAACAATACATGCTGTAGATTAAATCCTAGAAATTTTGCCAAGCTATGCTTCTCAAAACACAAGAAAAACACAACACAGCATATGTCTGTCACTGAGATGAAAGGCAGTAGCGAATTGTCAAACACACAAAATCACATGCTATATCACAAACATGTGTGTTACAGTCCTAAGGTTTAAACTACATCAATCAATCAATCAATCAATCAATCAATCAAATCTTCAAATATATTAAGGGCTGTCACATGGAAGAGGTAGCATGCTTGTTTTTGCCTGCTCTTGAGGGTAGGACTCGAGGCAATGGCTTCAAGTTACAAGAAAGGAGATTCCAACCAACATTCAGAAAAACTTTCTGACAATAAGAGCTCTTCGGCAGTGGAACAGACTCCCACAAGAGGTGGTGGACTCGCCTTCCTTGGAGGTTTTTAAGCAGAAGTTGGATGGCCATCTGTCATGGATGCTTTAGCTGAGATTCCTGCATTGCATGGGGTTGGCCTAGATGACCCTTGGGCCCCTTTCAACTCTAAGAGTCTATGAAATCACTCAGATACCTTTCCTTGTTTACAGCAGCAATCAGCTGCATGCTGATACATATGAGCATCACCTTTACCAAATATGACTAGTGGGTACCTCTGATTTGTTCATTCACCATATTTGTATTGCATTTCTCTTCCAAAAAGCTCAGATAACCCAAAAGGGAAATCATATTTCAAGTTCACAATAACCAAAAGCAAGGCTAAGAGATTGTGACTTGTCCAATGACCACTCAGCAAGCTTCTTGACTGGTGCTTGTTGATTGCCATTTGTTCCTTAGTAGGACAATAGCAAGCTGCCCTATACTTGGTCCATCTGCTCTACCCTTGGTTCGTCTAGCTCAGAACTGCTGAAACTGATGGACAGCGGCTCTCCAGGACTTTGTAGAGGGACCTCTCCCTTGGGATGTTCCATATGCAAAGCTGATGCTCTAGCACTGAGCTACATTCCTTCCCCTGTGTTCCACTAAATATAGACACAATGGGGTGTTGATTTGGAATTTCCACTGTTTAGTGTTACTCTTGCAAAGATGATCCATATATGGAGGAGCCTTATTATCAAAACACTATCCTTGCTAGACTATGGAAGCCAAGTAAGGATACAATCTACTTGAAATGATGGCGAGTTATAGAAAAGAGCAATTGCACAAAACCTACTGGTGTCCTAGGCATTGTTACATTAATAGTTTCTGCCCTTCTGAAGCTTCCATGCATTTCAATAGAAATGCTACACAGAAGGAACTCCAAGTCAACTACCATCATAATATCTAGCCAAGGGTGGCATTAGAAACACCCACATACCTCCTGCCATGTGCTTAAAAATCTAATTGTGACCATTTGATTGCTAGGCAAAGGTAATTTCCACAGATCGAGCTATTTCTTTATCCACAGGTAATGCTGTAGCCAAACAGCCCACAAAATATATAGAATGTGGACACTTTAGTTAGGATTCCTGCATTGCAGGGGGTTGGACAACATGCCACTTGGGGTCCCTTCAAACACTATGATTCTATGATAATGCAAAATATATAAGCCTTCTGTATTAAAATAGGGTTGATGTTATAAGAATGAGGCTTTAACTTGTCATATACATAAGAACATACCCACCATGACTGCCAACTTGTTTCTGGGCCCCAATTCAAGGTGCTTATACTGGCATTTAAAACCCTAACTGACCTAGTCCTCAAATATCCTTCCCTACAGACTCCCTAGGATCAGATCAGCAGAGGGTGGTCTCTTGGTAGTCTCACTGCACTCAGAAGTTCATGGCGGCGGCGGCGGCCCAGAACAGGCCATTCTCTGTGGCAGTAACAAGTGGATACCCCTGAAATAGCATGTTTGGGAGGTGGGGAGAAGGCAGAGCTGGCACGGCACAGAATCCACCGCAACCTGAGCCAACCTGCTAACATCATGTGATTGCAGCAGCTCTGTCTCCTCTCCACCCCTTTGTGTGGTGGCGATATAGTGTTTGCCCATTGGGGCAGGTGCACTGGAGTGCTCAGCAGCTAGACTGGTGGTCCAGGCCAATGAAATCAGGCAAAGCTGGGCAGAGGGACACATTTGCCTCATTCAAATCAGGGGTCTGGATTACTCTTCCCAATCTTACTTGAAACTGCTATGCGGGGAATGTTATTTGTTGTTCCTTGTTATCTGTATGGTTAAAATTTGCTTAGGATCAAAGCAAGCTGCCTGCCCACTCAGTCTTAGATACAACTTTGGTAATCACAAGGGGGGGGGAGTTTATAGTTAGGTCTGAAGCACCTCAAAATGCCTCTGGCAAGTAAAAGAACAGGATCCTATGCACACTTACTTAAAAGTAAACTCCAGTGATCAGTAAGGGACTCACTTCTGCGTAAAAAGGCCCAATAAACTTGCAGTCTAATGGATCATTTTGTGTAGTGTAACACCACCAGAATTTGTTTCATAGCGTTCTATGTTGCACCATCATTAATAACTTCTATGAACAGGGGAAAGGGCGGTCACTATTTCTTCTGTCAGCACACTCTCTAGGCTAGATCACGTGTGAAAATGTATTGCCACAGGGCAAGGAAATTGCAAAGCACAATGAACTGTATCGCAGGATTAGTATCTGAGATGCATACATATGATTTCCTGGGGAAATATATACAGTAACTGAATAATACTTCTTTGATCACCTGCAAACCTGCACTCCTATGAAGTGTGCACTGAGTTTCTGATAAGAAACATCTCTCCACCCCATTCCTATCCCAGCACTGTAAGATAGGAAGCATACTGAAATGCACAGGGATCAAACTAAAGGGATGTATGAATACTGCCTCTGCAGCAATTGCTGAAAATGATGGGTGGGGAACCTGTGGCCCTCAAAATGCTGTTGGGCTTTAGGTCCCATTATCCCTGATCACTGGCTATGCTGGCCAGGACTGATGAGAGCTGGCGTCCAATAATACCTGCAAGGCCACAGATTTCTCCTCTTTGATTTAAGTAAAATGCTGAAGAACAAAACAGTTCCTTTTGTTCTGCTCATATAGCCATTAGCCTCCTGAGAGAACGTCCCTGCAAAACTAGAAGGAACATGGAACAAAGTTACATTGGAGTCAAAATGCACAGCTATTCCATTGCTCTACTGGCTGTAATATTAAATATCATGGGTTGGACCTATCTAGGTTAAGTCATGCTTAGAGTAAGCCCATCAAAATCAATGTGACTTGATACTTGTGGTGAAACTTCAGCCTCAGTGATTTCAATGGCTCTATGCGAAAGCACAACTGAGTTGGGATCCAAACCTATATTTTAACCCCACAAATTACCACAATAAATGAGACTATGAGACAATGTGTTGTGGAAATAAGAACTCTGATTTACCCATCGTACCCAATGAATGCTCAGTCAAAAACAATATAGTGGTGGCAGAGAACAAAGAGGCAGGTACAGTTCTATACCAACTTGCTTGGGCATAAGACCCAATAAACTCAGCAGACTTATTCTGAGTGAACATGTGCAGGTATTCAGTATAGCTGCCTTCCTAAGCCTGGTGACCTCCAAATATTGTGGACTACAACTTCTTTCATCCGTAACTGATGGCTATCAAGGCTGGGGCTAATGGGGGTTGTATCTAAAACATCTGGAGGGTACCAGGTTGGGGAAGCCTGATGTATAGGATTGTGCTGTTGAGTTCAGTTCATTGTTCTGTCATAAAACAGGATCTCCCCACCCTACTGATGGTGCAATTCAGGTGTTAAACTTGAAATGTAGGAACAAGAGGTACATACAACCTAAGTTTGCATAGCAATTCTGGGGAACCTGCCAGTTTTGCAAGCATCCCAGTTTATCTTTCTATCTGGAATAGATCAGATTATCACAGAGACCAGAACAATCCCCTTGGTGAACTGAAACTATAAAAGGGATTTATTTGTATTCCGTAAACATGAGGTATTCTCTTTACTTGGCAACCCTTCACACACATGCCCAAATCTGCTTCTGAGGGTCGAGGGATCCTCCGCAGTAGCATCTGATGTTGCGCAAAGCTATTTCTCCTTAGCTGGAATAATGGCCGAGAATTCTTATACAATATTTACTTCCAGCACAACTTTTCATATTGCTTAATAATTGGGTGCACACACTCTATAGCTATGTTCATTGAATATATTGGGTCATTTTTACCACTTATTCAGAACTGCTGGTCAGAAATCTGCCTTTTCAGGACTACTGCCTTTTTTAAAATAAAGTGATCACATGGAACTAAAGCCATAAAGATGCTGTATAACATTGATGATAATAATTTAGTATATATCTGGTATTACTAATAATCTTTCAGAAGACTTCAGATTTATATTAACCTCCTAGTCAAGCAATAGCTGCTCAATTTCTAATTTATAAACACACACACACATTTTCACCCAACATTCTTCCTTATCTCTTACATCCTGCAGGTTCTCAACTTATACAAAGCAAGAAATTAGAAACACAGTGAAAAATCTTTGAACATTAAAGCAGCTAATTCACATTCCGCTTTTCCATGATGCAATTTCTGAGCACTCAACTTGTGACAGAAATTCATGCTATACTCTGTGATTTATGAAATCTCTTCCAGAAAGTAACTTCCAAAAAATTATCACATTGTGTGAGTGATACAGTTGCATGAGTTGGCCTTGAGGGACCTAATTAGAGTTGCAAAAGAACAATAAAAAATATTCAGGAATCTGATTTTAGAAATATGGGAATGCTGAGAACAATGAAGGGAAACTGTGTAGGTGTCTGAGAAAAAAAAATTTCTTCATTCCTTGTGCAATGTTGCTGTGTAGTGATGTTTCCAGCATGGTGAAATGTCTTATTCATTGAGCAATATTAACACATGGCAAAAGCCTTTACAATATGACTGTTGGGCAAGGCCACAGCATGGTATAATTTCAAGATGATGTGGATTGAGAAATGATGCTGAGGAGCAACAGATTCATCTGATTCATCTGTTGAGTAGCATCACTGCTATTATCAAGCTCTACAATCTGATAGACAAACCCACATTTTTGAAACAACAAACACCAGTATTTGCATGCATCAGGGATTAGTATTCAGGAAATATTACAACAAGCATGAGAATGTGGCCAGGAAAATATGGAAGAGCAAGAGCAAAGAAGTGCCCATCCCATTGAAAGCATCATCTAACACCTCAAGCTTTCCTGACTCTCTCAATAGCATAGACAGTGACACAGAGGTTACATAGAGTTATATCATATAAACATATCACAGAATTGTAGAGTTGGAAGGGACTACAAGGGTTATCTAGTCCAACCCCCTGCAATGCAGGAATCCGTTGCCCATTGTGGGGCTTGAACGCTTGACCCTGATATTAAGAATCTCATGCCCTATCAACTGAGCCAAAATTTGCTCCATCTTTGTTCTAAAATAAAGCTTTGGAAAAGGAAGGCAACAGTTAACACTGGGTGGTAGTTAAATGCATGCTGGAAGCCCTCAGATCAATGTTGTCTTCAGCCTTTAAGGATGGGGGGGCCATTAGCCACCCAGATGTTGGGACTCCAACTCCCATCAGTCCTAGCAGCATGGCCAATAGATGGGAACTGATGTCCAAAAACATCTGGAGGGGCACAAGCTACCCACCCGTGTAGTAAATAAATAGCTGTACTGTTAAAAATTTAAAAACGTTGGTGCTGTATAACCAAATGATCCAGCACATTGCACTGTAATAATTTTATTTGGTGGAAGAGAAATCAATCTGCCTTAGCAGTGCTGCTACAGAACCGCATTTCTTTCAAACAGCGTTGGGGTGTGGCTTCTTCAAGAACCAATTAAATGAATGGAGAGATGCAGCTGCAGGGCTTGGAGGACTCCTCCTACAGTACTGTGACATCATGATACCATCAGGATACAAATATTATTTTGATTCTAAAAAACTGCATACACCTATAAGGGCTGCAAGAGCACACTCTAAGAGCTTGCTTACAAGTACAGGTAATTTTCACGGATTTGGAGGCCAGTATGTTTAGGAAAGCAGCTGAAATCTCATATAGTTCCTCACCCACAGCTACACCATGTCTCCACAATCTCATGGTTCTCCAAAGAGCCAAAAAATGAATAAACTAAAATGTCCTACTTTAACATTTTTAACTGGGGTGGGGTTTTTTTGTCACAGAGGCATCTCAAATTATGCCATACAATTGACACCTATGTATGGCAATCTCAAACAGTTGACTAAGCAAGACAAGTTAGGCACTATCTTCTCAGCAATCTAAATGATAATTAGTATTCCCTCAAAGAGAGGAAGTCAGCAGAGTGAGTCCATATCATACAGTAGCATTTTGGTTTGCTGCCAAATTCTTCTACACTAATAGTCTACCTTCTTCCATAAGATCTGGTATTTTGGATGTTGCTGATTTGTGCAATGTAAACTCTAGCAATTCAGAGGCAAAGTAGTTATTAATAAGGACCATAAAAGCACTTTGCTATTAAAACCTTGTCTGTAAAAGTTTCTTATAGATGACTAGCACAGCAGTTTGCTCTTATGTTAAATGAGAATCATATAAAAGCACTGTAGGAATGAAAATGGCTCATTGAAAACATACAGCTACAGCATTTTACTTGAACTTTTACATTTTGGGGAAATGCAGATGTTGGTTAATATATTTGAAGTATGTCTGAAAGTGAGATCAGGAGATAAAGTGCAATAATGCAGATCAGGCAAGAATGTGCTGTCTCAACTGAAAATGTAAGATTAATTTACAATCCGACAGATGGCAGAAAGGGATGGGAATAGGAATGGAGGCAGCTCATGCAATAATGAGTTACTGGGATCTATAACCAAGCCCACATGGATTCCATAGCAGTGAAATCCATCATAGGTTCATTGTAGAGCCATCTTGCCATTCAATAAGTACCTGACCATTTTTACAGCTGTGCAGAAGTGATACATAAGAGTAAAACGTGTACATAAAAGACAGTCCTGCCTTCTTTAAGATAAATGCAGTCATACACATTCATTAAGTGCATCTTTGCCCTTTAATGAGTATGTATTAAAATATTGCTTAGTGTGCTGTTCAGGTATGCCCTTCATAAGTCAGAATTGTATGTACTGTACAAATACTGACAAATACTGACCAATATCCTTGCCACTGCATATGTGAAGCAACTCGAAGACTGCAATCCTATGCCCATTTACCTGGGAGTAAATCTCACTGACCTAAGTGGGACTGACTTTTAAGCAAACGTGCACAGGATTGCACAGTACTTTCCTGGCTCTTTGGCCTTGTTCCAAATTCCAGTTGTAGCTATCCAGCATCAATTCTGCAATAACATCTCATCTAGAAAACTGGGGGGGGGGAGAGTCTACACCTTATAAAATGAAATGAGAGACCAGGCCTAAATAAATCACACATAGCCATCTGATCAAACTCTGCTATAAAGTTCAGATTACAATGCAAACCACTCTATCTTACCAAAATGGAATCTGTCTTAAGCCTAATATCTAATGTATCATGATGGCAAATGGCCCCAGGGCTGTTTTCCCAGTGTGTCCTCCACATGTTCCCAAACCGAATCCTGTAACAATGGGAGGTGGTGGTGGGGAGAGAGACACTTTGCAAACATCTCCATTTCTCGTTGTGGGCCTGGGCCCAAGAGCAGCAACGTGATTGGCACGTTCCCAGTTAGCTCGGAAAGCACTGCTATGCAGTGATGGGACACACTGACCAGCAATTAACATGGTTACCATCAAAGCCAAGTCTCGACAAAGGATTTGGAATCAGTCACAATGGGGTGGGGAATCTTTTTATATTAAATATGTACAGTATATGTATATGTATATGTATATGTACCCAATATTCAGGCAGCTGCGTGGGAGCTGCAGTGCTGGAAGAAAACCTTATGCAGCAAACTTAAACAGAGCCTCCGCCTGCACTTCTAGGTGGCGGTCCCCCTAGGGAATGACGGTGAAGTGAAAAGAAGAAGAAGAAGAAGAAGAAGAAGAAGAAGAAGAAGAAGAAGAAGAAGAAGAAGAAGAAGAAGAAGAAGAAGAAGAAGAAGAAGAAGAAGAAAGACCAAACCGAAAACATCCACTCTCAGAGCTATTGGCTGCTGGGGGTGGGGTGGGGGAGAGAGCGCTTAAAACAGGCCCCATCTAAAGCCATATCCAGATCCGCGTCGCAACCTTCCTTCCCAGACCTGCTTTCCGAGAAGCAACGGAGCCATTTTGACCGCTGTGTGACAGTGACAGCAGGCGAGGAATTGGAGACGGGGCGCGGGTGTGGGCTGCTGCCTGGGCGTCTCTTTGCGGCCTGGGCGAGGGAAGGGGATGGAGGGAGACGGGGATGGAGCTGAGGCGCCAGCGGCGGCGGGAGCAGCAAGGGAGGGCAGAGGAGGAGGAAGAGGCGGCGGCAGGTGCCTTGTGCCCAGCCAGGCGCGCTAAGAGGATGCAACTTGGCCTGGGATAAGGGGCCTGCAGGGAGCGCGGCTGCGGAGAAGGAGGCTGCGGGGAGCTTAACAAAGGCTTGGCAGCGCGTCGCTTGGTCGGCCGGCGGGCGGGCGCGCATACGGGCTCGGTTACCTCGGATGGTCCAGGTCCAGCGGTAGAACTCCAAGGTGTCGTTCACCACGTTGGCGATGAGGCCCGGCTCCCCGGCGGCGGAGTGGCCCATGGCTGGCTGGCTGGCAGGCAGGCAGGGCAAGCGAGCGAGCAGCGGCGGCGGCGGCAGGGAAGCCGGCGGGACTGGTCGGGGCGCGCGCGCGTCTGTTGCTGTGCGCCGGGGCTGCTGCTGCTGCTGCCGCTAATGCTGCTGTTCTTGCTGAGAATGAAATTTAAATCTCTGTCTCTGGGTATCTATCTGCAGGCCCCGCCTCGCTTCAGACGACTCCCGTGCCCGGGGCCAGGGAGGGAGGGAAAAGGCAGAAGAACAGGCGCCGAGGCTGAGGCACCTTGGGATGGAGCGGAGCGCTTAGCTCGGCTTGCGTCACGTGGCCGTCGCCTTTCCCGGGGGCAGCGCACAAAGCGCCCGTCCAGGCGCACGCGCACAGACCCGGGGGGGGGGAAGGTGGCGCTCAGAGCTGAAGCACCTGCTTTATTGATCACGGCGGGGTCGGGGTCGGGATTCCTTGGTCTCTTCGCTCGATCCCAGTGCATAAGGCTAGACGCATAAGGTTCCCATTGCAGCGCCTGGCGTGGGTGGGTGTCTGAAACGCGGAGCTGGGTTGGGTTTCCCCGGTTCCCATGTCTTGACCAGCTGCCACGGAGGAGCGCTGGCACTGGGGGACCCTTCAGGCGGTGTAACCCCCACACACCCCAAAAGAGACGGGGTGTGTGTGCGCGCGCCCCCTACTCCTTTGCCTATTGATTTATATTCCTTTCCACTAAGGCACTCAGAGTGGTATGCACCCTCCTCCCGCCCTTGGTCCGCATGTTGAATCCTCACAACAGCCCTGTGACATCCTAGGTTGCGCCCAGAGACCTCAATGGGAATTTGTTGCCTTTTTCACAAAAGCAACTCGAAGCGACTAAATGTAGAAACAAACGTTTAAAACTACTGGTAGAAGAAAATAAGGAGCTTTTTTTTGGGGGGGGGGTCTTTTGACTTCAGAGTGATCTTGATTCTGCACTTCTGGCAGGCAGCTCCAGCTGAAGTAGCGAGTGCCACTGTTGAGAATGTGTAGCGGGATCCGGTTCTGCTTGCGCAATCCGCTGCTGTGGGCAGGGTGCTGGCGGCATTTAGCCACATGCCCTCTAGACATTTAGCCACATGCCCTCTATTTCTCCATAACATAATTATCAGATGAGGGCCACATTTCGTGGCTTATTAAATCTAGCAGAGGTAGGCTGACATGGTTGGGTCCACAGTGTAGTTAAACACTTCATTGCCTGAGGGTGTGGTGCAACATTTCCCAAATAATCCAACTCTGGACCCCTTAGACTATCAGTCTGTGACACAGATTAGTTTGACCCATTCCAATTTGGGTTCAGGCTTGGCCATGGGACTGAGTCGGGCTTGGTCACCCTGATGGATGGCCTTTGAGGAGAGTGGAACAGGAAGAGTGAGACCTTGCTGCTACTGCTTCTTGATCTCTTGTTGTTGTTGTTTAGTCGTTTAGTCGTGTCCGACTCTTCGTGACCCCATGGACCAGAGCACACCAGGCACTCCTGTCTTGCACTGCCTCCCGCAGTTTGGTCAAACTCATGTTCGTAGCTTCGAGAACACTGTCCAACCACCTTGTCCTCTGTCGTCCCCTTCTCCTAGTGCCCTCAATCTTTCCCAACATCAGGGTCTTTTCCAAGGATTCTTCTCTTCTCATGAGGTGGCCAAAGTATTGGAGCCTCAGCTTCACGATCTGTCCTTCCAGGGAGCACTCAGGGCTGATTTCCTTAAGAATGGATAGGTTTGATCTTCTAGCAGTCCATGGGACTCTCAAGAGTCTCCTCCAGCACCATAATTCAAAAGCATCAATTCTTCGGCGATCAGCCTTCTTTATGGTCCAGCTCTCACTATACGGACCTTTGTCGGCAAGGTGATGTCTCTGCTTTTTAAGATGCTGTCTAGGTTTGTCATTGCTTTTCTCCCAAGAAGCAGGCGTCTTTTAATTTCGTGACTGCTGTCACCATCTGCAGTGATCAAGGAGCCCAAGAAAGTAAAATCTCTCACTGCCTCCATTTCTTCCCCTTCTATTTGCCAGGAGGTGATGGGACCAGTGGCCATGATCTTGGGTTTTTTGATGTTGAGCTTCAGACCATATTTTGCGCTCTCCTCTTTCACTCTCATTAAAAGGTTCTTTAATTCCTCCTCGCTTTCTGCCATCAAGGTTATGTCATCTGCATACCTATCTGAGGTTGTTGATATTTCTTCCGGTAATCTTGATCTCTTATTGGCATTTGATACTATCCATCGACCATGGCGTCTTCCTGGACTAGCTCCAAGGAAATGGGAATTGGGGGCACTGTACTACAGTGGTTCCAATCCCACATTTGGGACTGTGTCCAGAAAGTAGCATCGGGAGAGTGCTTTTCAGCCCCCTGGTGTCGCAGGCAGAGGCAATGTGTTGCGTTTTGTCACCTGAGGCAAAATGGGAAGCTGCGACCCACCCCCCCTGCTGCCACTGGGATGCAGTGCCCACAAAGCTGCGACGGCAATGGTGGGTTCCAGCGAGATCCCACAGAGTGTACCAATTGTGAGATGTCTCTGGAAGCTGCCGCCGCCTCATGGGCAGCTCAGCCCTGGCTACAGGACATGATTTTATCTCCATGGCTATTTAATATGAACATGAAGCCATTGGGAAAGGTCACTGGTTGGCTTGGGGGGAAGGTGCCGCCAGATTGCAAAAGACACCCCGCTCTATTTCTCCTTGATGTAATTATCAGGTGAGGCCATACAGTCCCTAGGTCAGTGCCTGGATGCAGTGGGGCAATGGATGAAGAAAAACAAGCTGAGCTGCCAGGCATTGTGGGTAGGCAGTTCCCATATCCAAGAAATGGGTCAACTCCCTACCCTGGACTCCCCCAAAGGAGCTTGTTCACAGCTTGGGGTGTTTCTGCATTCAGCTCTGCCACAGGAGTCTCAGGTAGCCTCAGTGGCCAGAAGCTTTTGGGACGACAGCTATGACCATTCCTGAACTGGGAAAACTTGGCCACAGGATTTCCTGAATTGGTTATTTCAAGACTGGGTTACTGTAATTCACTGTGTGTGGGGCTTCCCTTGTGCTTGAGCCGCAAACTGCAGTTAGTGAAGAATACTGCAGCATGATCACTGACAGGAGCAAGGCCTTGTCAGCATATAACACCTGCGCTGGCTGCTAATCTGCGACTGGGCCATGCTTAAGGTGTTACTATTGGTATACAAAGCTCTTAAGGACTTGGGACCAGTTTACCTGCGAGATCACCTTATCCCCATATATGCCCTCTTAACCGCTTCATTCTATGGAAAGTAGCACTACAAGAAGTGCCACATAATATCATCCCCAAATCTGTAAGAAATCTTTTAGTGTGATGGCATCTACACTTCAGAATTCCCTGCCTATTGATATCAAGCTGTACTTTTTTTTTTAAGGCGCCAGCTAATTTCCCCCCCTCTTTAGACAGGCCTACCCAGATAATCTAGAATGCTGATACGTTTATAAGGTTTTTTGCTGAAAATTTAAAATTGTTTTTACTGATAATTTTATTAATTATTTTTGTAGCCCACTGAGCTTCCTCCTCTTCTTCTTTTTTACAATCAAGCAGTATATAAATTCTATGAAACAAACAAATAAATTTATGAATCAATGAGGTCCCCACTTCATGGCTGAGCAAGGATCTGAACCTGAGCTTCCTGGGGCCTAGTCCAACATTCTAACCCAGAAGTCTTTTCAGACCCAGGATCTACCTTCGACCCAAACATACATTTAGGGATCAATCCCCCCCCCTTACCATATATTTGTATGCTGGTAGCACTGCTGTTGTGACTCATCGTAGTTCAGGCCGTGACTCTGTAGGAAGTCTCAACCCACCAGCTGAAAGCCAGTGCCCCCAAAACTATCCCACACTGGCAGAACCACCTCTTCTTCGCCTGCTGCCCATCATATCAGGGAGGTGCCACAAGTGCCACTCTTTCTCACTCACCTGCTACAATCAAGTGGCAGCAAGGGATAGACATCTTTGCTTGATTGTCACCTGCTCTCTGCCTTTGGGCAGGTGTGCATAGGGCAAGCAGTGAGCAGTGTTGGGCACTGCACTGGGACCCAGAGAGGGGGGGAAGGGGGGGGGAGAGAGAGAGAGAGATATGACACAGAGGGGCAAGGAAGAAGAGGTGGCACTGCCCCCTGTAGCAACCTCTATTTGCTTGCCAGCTCTCAGTCTCTCTTTCTGGCAGAGGAGTGGTAACTTGTCCCTTGCTGCTGCGGCGAACCCCCTGCTCAGTCAGTCCCCTCCTGTCTTCCTCTGGGTGGGGCAAGCAATGCTGTGCAAAGGGAGTAAGCAGGCACACACTGTCCCTGCTCACTCCTCTGCTAAAGTGCCCGTGCCAAAGAGCAGCCTCCTTTTCTCCTCTATTACTTCTCCACTCTAGAGTAGGGATGAGGAAACTTTTTCAAGCCATGGGCCGGCCACATTCTCTTATGGTCAACCTCTGGGTGGGGTGGGGGTGAATGCCAGTGGCAGTTAGGGCCAGAGGGAAAAGTGGGTGGAGGAAATGATGCCATTCCCAACCCTGAAGAGTAGGAAGATACATTCCATCCATGGAGAAGAATGCCTTCTCAACTGATAAACATGGTGATGCCACACCAGTCCATCTGTACTCTGGACTTTATTGGCCCAGTGAGATCAATGATAGTTGCAGAAACCCACCTGCGTCCAGATCCATAGTTCCTAGCAAACCCCCCCCACTCTTATGGTGTAAATAATAATAATAATAATAATAATAATAATAATAATAATAATAATTTATTATTTATTCCCCGCCCATCTGGCTCGGTTTTCCCAGCCACTCTGGGCGGCTTCCAACAGAAATATTAAAATACAATAATTTATCAAACATTAAACATTAAAAGCTTCCCTAAACAGGGCACAATAGCATCAAGAGTACATTATTGTAAGTCCTTAGCTAAGTCTGGATGGAGACAGTCAAGACAAGTCTTGAGATGTTGCCCCATTAGTAATTCAGCAGGGCTGACTCCTGTTGTCCAACATGGGGTGACATGTAACACAATGAGGAACCTGGGAAGTCTTGCTGACCAGTATCCTCCAACAATCCACTTCACAGTTGTCTGCACCATCCATTGAACTTGGCCATTTGCTTGAGGATAATGAGGTGCAATGGCGACAGCTTGGATAAGGTTGTCCACAAATTTACTGACCTCCATTGATATGAACACAGACCCATTATCAGAGACTATAGCATCTGGCAATCCATGTGTTGCAAATAATTGTTGCAAGGTTGTGATGGTTGCAGCAGATGCTTGAGATGGGACTAAGAACCCTTTAAGCCTTTGTGAGAAGGAGGTCACTACAATCAAGAAGTTATTCCCTTGAAATGGTCTTGCAAAATCAATATTGTCTTGACCGAGGCATCTTGATTACTTCTCATGGGAACATGAGAACATTGGTAGGTTATGCCAATTAGCCTGGCATGTGCTGCACTCATTGACAATCTTTACAAAGTTAGAGTCAATTCCAGGCCATCAGACATAGCTTTTATCCAATCCTTTCATACATACGATTCATGCATGTGCTGCACAAAGTGTGGGCAAGATGGTTTGACAATCACATTCTAGGATAACAACATGGTCTATCCATAAAATACATCCTTTATGAGCAGACATCTCATGTTGGTGGCTAGTGAATAACTTTAATTCATCAGACAGTTTTGCAACTGGCCACCCACACCACCCACAGAAAGACAGTACTAGAAGATCTGAAGAAGTTACTACTGCAGCTTGATCAAGTTGCAGAGGTGCACGTGGAAGGGCTTCCAACATCAAAACAACTCCCATTGGAGGTAGCACATCACAATCTGGTTTCCATAATGGCAGATAGCTCAGGGCATCAGCCTTAGAAATTGTTCTTCCTGACTTGTAGACTTGTAGATCATCAGGGGGTTTGGCCCGGGTGTTCATCAGTATGTGGATGATACCCAGGTCTACCTCTCTTTTAAATCAGAACCGGTGAAGGCAGTGAAGGTCCTGTGTGAGTGTCTGGAGACGGTTAATGGATGGAAGGCGGCTAACAGATTGAAGTTGAATCCTGACAAGACAGAAGTACTGCTTTTGGGGGACAGGGAGCAGGTGTGGCGGACTCCCTGGTCCTGAATGGGGTAACTGTGCCCCCGAAGGACCAGGTGCGTAGCCTTGGAGTTACAGCAGTCCATGGAGGCACAGGCCAATTCTGTGTCCAGGGCAGCTGTCTACCAGCTCCATCTGGTACACAGGCTGAGACCCTACCTGCCCATGGACTGCCTTGCCAGTGTGGTGCATGCTCTAGTTATCTCCTGCTTGGACTACTGCAATGCGCTCTACGTGGGGCTACCTTTGAAGCGGCAGCTAGACTGGTGACTGGGAGTGGCTGCCAAGACCTCGTAACACCAGTCCTGAAAGACCTGCAATGGCTCCCAGTACATTTCCGAGCACAATTCAAAGTGTTGGTGCTGACCTTTAAAGCCCTAAACGGCCTTGGCCCAGTATACCTGAAGGAGCATCTCCATCCCCATCATTCAGCCTAGACACTGAAGTCCAGCTCCGAGGGCCTTCTGGCAGTTCCCTCACTGCGAGAAGTGAGGCTACAGGGAACCAGAGGCTACAGAGGCCCTTCTCAGTAGTGGCACACACCCTGTGGAACGCCTTTCCATCAGATGTCAAGGAAATAAACAACTATCTGACTTTTAGAAGACATCTGAAGGCATCCCTGTTTAGGGAAATTTTTAATGTTCGATGTTTCATTGTATTGTTAATCTTTTGTTGGAAGCCGCCCAGAGTGGCTGGGGAGACCCAGCCAGATGGGTGGGGTATAAATAATAAAGAATTATTATTATTATATGAACAAGTGTATTGTCATAAAAACTGAGCAAAAGACTCCAGCACAGCATGCATAGGTTTATGGATACTGTGTAAGTGGCTTATTCCCAGTGCACTTGCAATCTCTAAAAGTCTCACCTTAATATTAGGCTTAATAGTGGCACTATTGGTGCAGCCTACTGGGTGTGTGTAACTGGTTCAAAGATTTATTGTTTGATGAGATGCTCAAGATCTTCCTCAATTTTTTCCTTGCAAGGCAAAATACAAGTTTCTGGGCTTCATGTGAATTAGTGCAATTGGATCCAGATGGAATGACACTGACTCCCCGTTGTAAGCTCCCAGTTCCTCAGAGAAAACACTGGGAAATCTGTTGACAACTCTCTGTATTTGGACTGCAGTGGTGCCATGAATTCCTTGGACACTGATTCCTAGTGGTGTGATTCAGTTCCTTCCCAGAGGCTCTCACACTGTCCCTTTGCAATGTTGAGTGGAAGCTTCCCTTTGAAAGAGCCATACAGCACATTCACATCACAGCTTCTAGCAGGATCAACCACCTTCTCATTGTAATCATAAAGTATACTTGTTGGCCTCAACTCTGGCAACTGATCCCAAGAGAAAATGTGATGAAAGGCATCTTTATTGTTTATTGATAATCCAGAACCAGAATCCATTTTCATTTTGCACTTATAGCCGTTTATGAGTACATCTGGAAAAATTGCAGAATCCATAGGCATGCTGAAACTGTTACAACTTCTGGACTTCACCACCATACAGTCAGGATCTATTGCAGTTCCTAGTGGATTTTAAATGGTATACTTGCTCAAGATGGCCATAATTTTTCCTTGAATTAGCAATGCAAGTGTTGATGCAAATCTCCACAGCCTGTGCAGGGCTTGGTAGGCCTGGTTTTATCTGCAAATGATGTGGGCGATACATTTCTTGTGTTCAGTTGACCCTGCTGCTACATGTTCTCTGCCTGCTTGCTATGGACAGCATTTATTTTCAAATCTGTCCCTGTAATTTCTGTAACATGTAGTGATGCAGTGTCACTGGGTAGGGCCTTCTCTTGAGCCAATATAAATGAAAAATTTGGCAGTGTTGAAGTGCTTCATCATAAACACCACAAACAAGGCGATTTCATTCCTAGCATGTCATCTACGAAACCCTCAAAACTGCACTTGAGAGAGACAGTGTAGCTCTGCAATAGAAGCAGCAATGCTATTGGGGGGGGGGTAGAATCCCTGTGACCCACATGTATGAACATGGGGCTAAGCTTTGGTGACCTCTAGGTTGGATTATTGCAATGCGTCATGCGTGGGGTTGCCTCTGAACATACTCAGAAATTTCAGCTGGTGTAAAATTCAATGGCCAGATTGCTCACCAGAACAAGACATATATTGAGCATATAATACCAATCCTGGCCCAATTGCACTGGCTGCCAATTAGGTTTTGGGCCCAATTCAAAGTGCTAGTGTTGACCTATAAGGCCTTACATGGCTCAGGACCTCAATACTTTATACGGGCTGACCTGGACCCTGTGCTTGTCATGCAAGGCAAGCTCTCTGTACCCCTCTCTCCGAGAGGTCTGTGGAATGCTCTCTTCAGAGAGGCTCGCCTATATGTTTTTAGGCGCCAGGCAAAAACATTCCTCTTTACCCTTGCATTTGGCTATTAAATAATCTATAGCCTGTTAAATATGTGTGTGGGCAGGGGACTGTTATTATGATTCTTTTATCATTATGCTGTCTATCATTAGGCTTTGTGTTATGTTTTACTATTATGCTCTGTTGTTAATGTACACCACCCTGGGCGATAAAAGGCGGTATATAAATCGGGAAAATAATAACCAATAATAAATAAGAATGTGTGGCATGAACATAGACATCCTGGCTTTAATGGCATTGAAACAGGAAGAGAATAGCAGAGCAGCAACTTCAAAGGAGGGGCCTTAAAATGTAGGCCTTGAAGGATTCTTATCTAGTCCTGTTGACAGAGTGCTTCCAATAATTATACATTATTCTTGACAAGGTTAAGGAATAGGTCAAGGGCTAAAAGGTGTTAATATGGCTGAAGTCATGCTTCATATCTGTCCGGGGGCAGGAAGATGAGTCATTCAGAACCATACAATTTTCTCAAGAAGGTAACCTGATGCTTAAGGGAAACCCACGTACAGGACCAATTGGAGCTCTTAACACAGGATGGCAAAGATGACCTAATAGGCATTATTGAAATCTGGTGAGATAAGACTCAAGACTGGAATGTAGAAATTGAGGGGTATAACCTGTTCAAAAGGAACAGACCAAACAGGAAGGGGGGAGCAGGAGTATACGTAAAGGATGTGTACACTTGTAAAGAGATCCATTACCTGGAGCACAGAAGGTAAAATGAGAATATGTGGATACAAATTGTAGGAGAAAGAAATAACAGTGACCTTACTGTGCAGGTCTGCTATTAACCAGCAAGCCAGACTGAAGACTTGGATGATGCCTTCCTAGAGCAGATTACCAAGCATTCAAAAAGGAGAGCTACAGTAGTCATGGGAGACTTCAACTCCCTTGATATCTATCGGGACTCAAACTCTGCCAAGAAGGTAAGGTTCAACAAATTCCTCTATTGCCTTGATGACAGTTTCATTTCCCAGAAGGTGGAAGGAGCAACAAGAGGATCATCTAACTTGGACCTGGTCCTCACCAACGGGGAGTAACTGATCGATGAAATGGAGGTACTGCGGAACTTGGGAGGAAGTGATCATGACCTCCTGACTTCATGATACAGTACAGTGGCAAGGGAAAGTTGGGTGTAGTTGGACATGCACTCTGGACTTTAAGAAGGCAAATTTCAAAAAGAGTAAAGAAGTACTGAGTGAGATCCCATGGTCGGAAATACTCAGAAGGGAGTCCAAGGTGGATGGAAGTTTCTTAAAGGTAAAATTTTGAAGGCACAAATGCAGGCAATTTCAACAAGAATGAAAAGTAGGAGGCATCTAAAGAAACTGGTGTGGCTGTATAAGGAGCTTGGAGATGAGCTGAGATATAAGAAGTGGAAGAAGGGGGAAATCAAGAAGGAGGAGTATACACAAGTAGCCACAGTTGCAGGGAGAAGTCGGGCGGGCGGACCAAAGCTCAGAATGACCTCACGCTTGCAAGAGAGGTTAAAAATAATTTGAAAAGATTTCTTCAGCTATGTTCGAAGCAAGAGGAGATACAAGCAAGTGGTAGGTTCTCTGCATAGAGAAGATTGAGAAATGCTACTTGGTAACAGAGAGAGGGCAGAACTGCTCAACACCTACTTCACCCCAAAAGAAAGCAGTGTTCAACCTGGTGATAAACAGAATAAATGATGCAAGGAGGAAGCTGCAGCCCATGACAGGAAAAGAGGTTGTAAGGCAACACTTAGCTACTTTATTTTTTAAAAAATTATATTTATTGAGGTTTTTTACAATAAAAAATACAACACAAAGCTACAAAAGCTTGGAAAAAAATTAAAAAAGGAAAAAACAAAAGAAAAAGCACAAAAAAAGAAAAAAGAAAAAGAAAAAAGATAATATCTTTAACAATATCTTATCCCCGACTTCCCCGTCCCTCCCCTCCCAGGTCAATTCCATGTCAAACTTCACAACTTCTATTTATACCCCACACAATAATTTCTATTATATTTTAAACTATATTGCTTTTAACTATTTCTAATAATTTCCTTTAGCCTATAATTTCCCCCTAAAAAGATATATCTTTTCCTGATTCAGATTCTATCCACTCTTTTAGCCAATCCTCAAATCCCACCCCCTCCCTCCCCAGGTAGCAGTTTCCCCTTTTCCCCGGCCAGCGTCTTCATACTATCCAATTTCAAACCTTTTAATCCATCCATTCATTTGCCTTATATTCCTTCTTCAACCCACCCCCACTCTTAGCCATTCTAAACCACCCCATTCCTCCTTCTTCCCCTTCCCTTGTTTTAATTCTTCCACCAGCCTCCCACCCTCATCTTTATTTCCACTGTCCCCTATTTCCAGTCTTCTGTCTGGCCTGCATCCCCTCACTCTCACTGGGGGGGGGGGCAAGGGCCAGACTCTTTCCTCCCTCTTCAATTTGTTTGTTTCCTTCTGAGATCTGGCCACCCTCTCTCACTGGGTGGACCAGGTCCCAGAGTCCATCTTGGTCCTTGGCATCCAAAATCACGTAGGTGATCAATGCTTCCTCTCCCACAGGTTGCATTGATTTCTTAGTCCGTTGCTCCTTATTTTCTGTCTGTTGTTCAATGATTTCTTCTTCTTCCAATTCTAGAGTCTCTCTTGGGTATGTCTGTTGCTGGTCTTCTTTTAAAGTCTGGATATTTCCTTTACCATAACGTACTTCCTCTGTCATTTCTTTAATAAAGTCTAGAATGTACTGCAGCTCGACCTCCTCCATTTTTAAGAGGGTTGTTTTGGCTGGCAGCCTTCTTTGTCCTTCTATATTCCTGTGGGAATTGTAACTTGATCCGCCAGAGATGGTGCTGTAGTGCCCAGGCTAGTTCCTTTGTTTACTTCCAACCATGTTTGTCCTTTATAGTTCAAATTCTTAATTCAAACTTTTCCAATTCTCCACTTTGTTCCATCAGTCAACTTGAATATAATCCAAAAGATATCACAAAATCACAACGATTACTCTTTATAAATCCTTGTATTGTCAGCTGGTCGCGACTTTAGGTTCCTGCTCCCGGTTTCCGGGGGGGGGGGTTTCCCTTTATCACAATGGTAAATTTGTCAATGCAGTCCAAAACATATGTTTTCCCCCCTTAGTTCTGCCTTCCAAGGGGGGATACAAGTTCCATTTTTCAGGGGGATCCGCACCCCTTCTCTTCGATCGGCTGCAGGCAAGTTAGTTGTGTCACAGCCTTCCGGGTAGGGGGGGGGGAACGACCTCCGTTTTTTATTCCCCTCCCAAGTCCAAATTCTTCTTTTTTTAGAAACAATATATTATCTTACTCACAGTCCGAATCTTAATTAGAAGGTATCTGCCACTCCTCTGTCTCCGGCTCGGAGCTTTCCGCTGCCGAGGTAGCAATGGTCCCAAGGCTCCGCCATGTACAGCCTGCTCTCGGAGGCTCCGACGGGGGCTCTCCCGGCGGTTTCCATGGCTTTTTTGGAGCCCGCTGGGTATCCGGCCCTCAGAACGCACAATCTGAGGATTCTCCGGGTGGTCGCGGCGCCCACGCGACTCAACCCCTCCTCAGTAGCGGTGGGTGTTTCGGAGACCGAAACAAACCCCGCCGGCGGCTGATGGCGGCAGACCGGAAGTCCAACACTTAGCTACTTTAAATGAATTCAGATCTCCAGGGTTTGATGAGCTGCATCCAAGGGTACTAAAGGAGCTTGTGGATGCAATCTCAGAGCCTCTGTCTATTATCTATGAGAATTCCTGGAGAACAGGTGAGGTCTCTGCAGACTGTAGGTGGGCAGATATTGTCCTTATTTTCAAATGGGGGGGGGGAGAAGACCCAGGTAACTACCAACCGGTGAGCTTGACAGTGATACCAGGAAAGGTCCTAGAACAGATAATTAAATAGTCTTTGAGCACTTAGGAAAGGATGCTGTGATTACTAAGACCTAGCATGGGTTTCTCAAAAACAAGTCATGTCAGACAAATCTAATTTCTTTTTTCTTTTTGATAGAGTTACAAGCTTGGTGGATTAGGGGAATGTTGTGGATGTAGTGTATATTGATTTAAGTAATGCTTTTGATAAAGTGCCCCATAATATTCTTGCAGAGGAGCTGATAAAATGTGGGCTGGATGAGATAACCAGCTACAAATCCACCTTTCAGTTGACTGACTGAACCCAAAGAGTGCTCACTAATGGTTCCTTATAATCCTGTAAAAACTGAAAGGTGGGGCACCACAGTGCTGTCTTGGGACCGTTGTTGTTCAACATCTTCATAAATGACCTGAATGAAGGAATTGAGGGGGTGCTCATTAAATTTGCAGATGACTCTAAACTGGGAGGGGTAGCTAAGACAGAGTAGGGGATTCAAGATGCCCTTAACAAATTGGAGAACTGGGCCCAAACTAATAAAATGAATTTTTATAGGGACAAATGTCAGGTTCTACACTTAGGCAGGAATAACCAGCTGCAGCAGTTTACGATGAGAGACACCTGGCTTGTCAGTAGTACATGTGAAAAGGATCTAGGGATTTTAATAGATCCCAAGCTCAACATGAATCAACAATTTGATGCAGCAGCAGCAAAAAAAGTGAATGCTATTCTAGGCTGCATCAACAGAAGTGTATGTCTGTGTCAAAGGAAGTAATAGTACCACTCTATTCTGCCTTGGTCAGACCACACCTGGAATTTTGTGTCCAGTTCTGGACACAACAATTTAAGAAAGATATTAACAAGCTGGAACGTATGCAGAGCATGGCGACTAAGATGATCAAGGGTCTGGAAGGGTCTTATGATCAAGGGTCTTATGAGCAACAGTTGAGAGAGTTGCATATGTTTGAACTGCCCCCTTATTCCCTCACCCCAGCAATACTAGATGAGTAGCACTCAGAAAGGTGTCATTATTTGCATCCCTGTTCTTCTAGCTAGTCACTGAAGGGCAGAAGAGAAGTAGAAAGACAGAAAAGGTAGGGGAGAGGACTCCCAAAGGAAAACAATGGTCCCTGTAAAACCAATTAATCGATTTGCAAAGGCCAGAGTAAAGAAGCACATATTTAGCAACCAATAGAAGCTGTAAAAATATGGTGCCAGATGCACCTCTCTGGAGAGGTCTACTTTCTCGAGGCTATCACTATTTCCAAGCAAAGGGTCTGCTGGTTTCTCTTTAAGGTTTCCAGACTCAAAAGAGAGCAGGGCAATTAAAGGCACAGAAGTCTTGTCCTCTATTGAGTCTGGCAACCCTAGCTATGTATATTTGCTGTCATGGGCAGCTGAAGATGGGAAGTGGGACAAAGAGCACAGGAAAAATATAGTTGAAGAAGGTAGGTATGACTTTCTTCCCTCGCTTCACATATAGGCTATACTTGCTCTAACACACACTAGGTGTGGTGAATATACTTTTGCAAGATTCATTTGTCGACTCTTGAGCATACAAATATGCCCAAGTGATGCTTAGGTGTTATGTTGAAATTAGAGTAACATGTATGGTCAAATCTAAAGCACTTTTCCACATAACAAGTTGAATACTTCACTGTCTCACACATTGCAGGTGTGTGCTGTTGTTACAACACCTACTATAATAGGTGTGTCAGCTACCTTAAGGTGTGTACTTGTTTGCAATAATGATTCTGTATCCTGACTTCCACATTAATATTCATCTAATCTTCCTCTAAGTGGCTTTGATTTAATTTTTAGCATTATGTGATAAGAGCACAGTCATCTGTCAGCAATGAATTAGGGATAGTAACCTGGATGATTCAGTTAATTGAACTTTTTATACTGACAGAATTATTCTTCAATGTTTCCTTTGAAGACACATCGATTAAAGATATGGTTTACCAGAGCTTCTTAAGAACCTTAAGGAAGTATTTACATCAATGGTTTTATGTATTGGACTGGTACGTGTATTGACATCTGAATCAGGAGAGGCTGTACAGTTCCAGGGGCAGTGCATGGACGCAGTGGTGACATGAATGAGGAAAACCAAGCTGAACTAGAATCCTAGCAAGACAGAGGCACTGTGGGTGAATATTTCCTATTTCCAAGAAATTGGTCATGCCCACCCTGGATGAGGTTGCACTCCCCCTGAAAGAGTAGGATCACAGTCCGGGGGCACTTTTGGTTCCAGCTCTGTTACTGGAGGCTCAGGTAGCCTCTGCGACTAGACTTGCTTTTGCCAACTGCAATTGATACAACCATTCCTGAACTGGGAAAGTTGGGCCACAGCAGTTCATGCATTGGCCACTTCCAGACTGGATTACTGCAATGTGCTCTATGTGGGGCTTCCCTTGCGCTTGATCCAGAAGCTGTAGTTAGTTCAGAAAGATGCAGCACAATTGCTGGGGAAAAAATGAAATCACAGAATGATAGAGTAGGAAGGGCCACAAAGAGCCATCTAGTCCAACCCCTGCAATGCAGCAATCTCAACAAAATCATCCATGACAGATGGCCATCTATCTTCTGCTTAAAAACCTCCAATGGAGGACAGTCTGTTGCCTCTCATGGGAGTCTGTTCCACTGTCAAACAGTTCTTACTGTCCAAAAGTTATTCGGGTTTAGTCGGAATCTCCTTGTCAGCCTATAAAGCTTGTGCTCAGAAATCTGCACTGGTTGCCAATTTGCTACTGGACCAAGTTTCATGGGTCACTATTAGCATGTAAAGCCCTTAACAACTTGAGACCTGTTTACCTCTGAGATTGCTTTACCCCATATATGGCCACTTCGATCTGCAGAACTAGTAGTTATAATAACCATTCCATATTTGTAAAAAATTAGTACAGTGGTACCTTGGGTTAAGAACTTAATTCGTTCTGGAGGTCCATTCTTAACCTGAAACTGTTCTTAACCTGAGGTATCACTTTAGCTAATGGGGCCTCCCGCTGCCACACAATTTCTGTTCTCATCCTGAAGCAAATTCTTAACCTGAGGTACTATTTCTAGGTTAGCGGAGTCTGTAACTTGAAGCGTCTGTAACCTGAGGTACCACTGTATTTTAGTGTGGCAGCACCTGCACTCTGGAACTATTTTGGTACCCACGAACAACTTTTTTGTTTAGACAAGCCTACCCAGATGTGTAGAATACTAATGTATGTTTCAATCTGTTTATAGTTTATTGCTGATTTTATATATTAAATGTTTTTTAAAGAGTTGTTTTTACCGACAATTTTCTCTCTTTGTAAGCCACTTTGAGGGTTCTTGGGTGTTGTTGGTTTTTTTTTACAATAAAGCAGTGTATAATTTACATGAGATAAATAAATATTAAGGTATTAAAATTAGGGAGTTGCTATTTATAGTTAGTTGATTTTACTACAGTATATTGTTTAATGACATGATTCTTTTTTGTTTAATATCATCAAATGCCCTTGCATTTGATATCAAATGCACTTAAAGACTGCACAACCTATGCACACATGCAGTTGATCTTACTGACTTCAACGATTTGTACACTTGCTTGAAAGGAAGCCCCCAGTGAAGTAAATGGGAATTGTTTGCAGACAAACCTGTTAGAGCTGTCATGCGAAATACCTCACTTTTGGATGTCACATGGTGAATGTCTCGTTGCAACATGTTCCACAAACTGCCCACTCAACCACAGTAGTTACTTGGCTTTCGGCACATCATTTTGTACTCTCTCACACAGAGAGAAGCAATTCCCATTGAGTTCAAGTTTAAGGCCTGCAGCCTTAAATGTCCAAACTGATCTTTTTTTTCCTTTTTAGAAGAAAAATAACAATAAAGTAAAGAGAAAAGCTTAGGAGTTTAATGTGAGAATTTTGATTTCCTGCTGGACTACCAAGATCTGTTGTTGATCTCCCCCTCCTCAAATTTCTTTCCTTTATAAAGACAAAACACTGGGGCCTGTATAGACTGCGCTGTCAAGTCCGTTTCATATTCTTTGGGTAAGTTTTGGAGTCGTCGCCCCCCACCCCCACCGATGATCTTCCTTGTGCAAAGGGAGGCAGCCAAGGCTGCTCCTAAGCAGCGCTGGAAAGCAGCTAGAGGGCTCTGAGGGTGGCGTGGGGGGGGGGGGACAGCGACGCGTCTCCTTATAGCCATTAAAGGCCCGTGGAGTCTAGTTTCCACCGTCGCGCTACGCTTCCCTTTCACCTCCGGCCTCAGCGGCACTCCTGTTTTGTTACCTCACGTGGCCAAAAGGGGCGGGGCCTCCGCCTTCCGTGACGTCAACCCTCACAGCTGCTCTCATTCCGCAGAGTCGGATTGAACGGACTTTCCCCAAGGCAGGCACGGAATGGGCAGGGATGGGTGGGGCTTTCTCTACGTCATTGCAGCGCGCGCTCTGCCACTTCCAAGATTTCGCTTCGGCTTTCCCCATCGCTAGGGATGGCGGCCGCCGAGTCCTTTTCGCGTCCACTTCTGCGCAAGCCCATAGGAAGCCGCCGGCGTCTCATTGCGGAGGCGGGAGGTGTGTGTGGAGGGAGGAAAGAAAGCGGCCCGCCGGCTCGTCAATCAAACGGCGCGCCAATCGGGAGCTGGGCGCATCTCTTTGGCGTTCACAGAACCGGCCAATCACGAGCCAGTTTTCGGTTGGTGACGGAATTTAAAATGAGGAAAGCCGTTATTTTTTCTCCCACCCCTTTCCGTGGAGCGTCCTGGGAGGCATGGAAAAATCAAAAACAAACGGTGAGTCTCGCCTTACCCGCCCGCCCCGGGTCCGGCGGCGGGGGCATTTTAGGCTTTGCGGGTGTCTGGCTCGTTGCTGAGGAGGCTGCCCTCGGTTGCCTGCTTGCTCCGCTGACGGGTGAAAGACCAAGTGGGAATATTACACAAGGAAGCATCCCTTAGGCTTTGGGTGAGCTGCTGACCACATACTGTATAAGAGAGCTGGCCTTGGTAGGGGGTGCAGGGGAGGGGCGGTCCCTTGGTGGCTTCTCCCTCGCCCCACTGGCCTCTCTGTGCTGGGAACCAGTGCGGGATTTACTTATAAGCTAAACAAGCTTCAGTTTAGGGCCCCACTTTTCTGGGGGGGCCCCAAAAAAATTAAAGGGGAAAAAACTACTATAATATTTATTTCTTAATTGTATTTCAATTCAACAACTACTTTGATAAAAATTTTCCATGTATAACACGGCCCCTATTTTTAGGGACTCAAAATTAAGAAAATGGGGAAAGATTGCCCCCGTGTATAAGACTACCCCCCTTTTAACATTATTTTTAATAAAACAAAAGAGTCTTAAACATGGAAAAGTATGGTCCATATTTTGTTATATGCAAATAGCTTTAGATAACTATTAGGTCCATAAATTACCATATAGGATATATTCAACACAAAAAACAGCGACAACTTCTTGTTGACAAAGGACAGCTAGACATATAAAGGACCCCATTAGCTTCAGTATCTTGGAGCTTCATCAAACCTACTGTAAATCTGGTCCTGCTGGGAACATAGGAAGCTACCTTATACAGTATCAAGCCGGACTACTGACCCATTTAATTCGGTATTGTCTTCCACGGTTTCACACAGCAGGCTTTTGCAACTCTGTATCTGGAAATGATAAACCACAGAGCCTAGGGTTTTCCGATCAGAAGGTCGGCGGTTTGAATCCCTGCGAGCTCCCGTTGCTCGGTCCCAGCTCCTGCCAACCTAGCAGTTCGAAAGCACGTCAAAGTACAAGTAGATAAATAGGTACTGCTCCAAGCAGGAAGGTAAACAGCGTTTCCGTGTGCTGCTCTGGTTCGCCAGAAGTGGCTTAGTCATGCTGGCCACATGACCTGGAAGCTGTATGCCAGCTCCCTCGGCCAATAGAGCGAGATGAGCACCGCAACCCCAGAAACCACGACTGGACCTAATGGCCAGGGGTCCCTTTACCTTTATGCTGATTACTAGTCTTTACCCATGGAAATATGCATTTGCCAACTGAGGAAAGCACTTCATACACCTGTCAAAATGGGCACTAGTCCATGCAGCTCAATGCCACAATATATCTGCTTATACTACAAGATTATTTATTGCTGTTTTTTGTTGCAGCAAATGTGGCTAATACCTTGTAATTACATGCTTACAAGCTTACATGTTTACAAACTCTTGCAAGTCTATATTTGTTCAAGATACTGGGATCATTTGAAGGTGCGGGAGTGGTTTGGTAAATAAAAAATTATCTGGTTTAATCAGTGGAATAAACCGAGTAAAATTCTTGATTGCCAGTGGAAGAAGTTGTATAACTTTGTGATATTGTAATTGCAATTTCTCTCACCCCCACATAAGTGAGACTTAGGGCACTGGATCTGGTGTTGGTGTAACACAGTGTTTGTTTCTTAATTCTCTTCTACTTGTGTGACATCGTGGGAAATCTTTACCTATTAAGGGCAAGTCTCAAACTAGCTATCTGTAATCTTGCTCCTTTGGGATTAATTTCAAATATTTATTTAAAATCATTCTCCCAAGTTTGTGAAGGATTTATTCCTCTATGGGTTTGTGTGCATCTGTGTTAGAAAATGAATGTTTGAACTTACTATTGGCATTTCTAACTTGTTTCATTTCAAGATGCAGTTAAGATGCTCTTTATTTGAATGTGTTAGATTCCCTTCCCTTCCTGGATGCAATTAAGCATAGTCCTTGATTGGCCAACATGTTAAACTCTTTTGCACTCTGGAGACTGCCTACAACAACAGAATTTATTGGCTAAATCCCAGAGTTGAAACTTTGATCTCATCATCCTGTGGCTGTTGAATCTTCTCAAAATGTTCCCATTCACCTCCTATCTCTTTACTTTACATCTTATGATAGTCATTCTAGTTTGTGACACAACACGATAAAAGCAGTCCGCTAGCATCTCAGTTAAGCCTCCAGCCTCTGATGTGAAACCTGCCAGGCTGCTGTACAGACTTAATTGGCTCCATTTAGCTTGGTGGATCACAATTCTGGTTGAACATTTTGCTTGACAGGCCCATTTTACTTTATTGCTTTTTGGTCTGTTTGGTTTTGTGATTGCAATTCCTTTGCAATTTTAGTCAAAGGTTTTGGGTCTTATACACAGATGGTGAATGCACAGGGTTTGGGGCTCTGGCTGTGGTGAGGGCGGCCCTGGGTTTGGGCTCTGGTGTGGGTGGTCCAGGCTCGGGGGTGAGCAATCTAGGCTCAGGTTTGGGCACGGGCTCTTGAAATATGGCAGCCTAAACTTTCGGCGACCTCCCATGAAAATGCTCAAAGTTGTTCTGTTTGATGTTTCAAATATTGATTTTAAATTTTGGGTTCAAAAAAATAGGGGTCGTCTGATACCTGGGGGCATCTTATATGCAGAAAAATTGGGTACTTCCAGATTATTTCTCTCCCTGTCCCCGCCAAAAAAACAGTATAGTAGAAAGAGGTGGGAAGTATACATAATTCACAAATCTAAAGCAACAAATCATAGTGAGATTGTGTACAATATTTGCAAAGAATCCCTGATAGGGAGGGACTTGGTGCAAAATGATAGAAGTGTACTGTTGGTATTATTGCCTCCAGTGATATTTAATCCTAATAAGTCTCTGATTTTCATTGTTAACCCCTCTATTTAAATTGAAAAAAAAATTACTATTACTGCTAATAGTTTCATTCAGTTCTGAATACAGTGGTCCCTCGAATTACGAAGTACTCGACACGAAATTTTGAGTTATGAATGAAAAAAATGGCCGCACGCTTACGTTTTTCCCGACTTCCGAAAGGAAAACCGTTGCAGTTTAGATGGGGTTTTCTCGGCTTACGAATTTTAGATGCGGTTTACTCGACTTATGAATTTTTCCGTTTCCAATGCATTCCTATGGGAAACCGCTTTTTTCGACTTACAATTTTTTTGACCTACGGATGTGCATTCGGAATGGGTTAAATTCGTAAGTCAAGGGACCACTGTATGTGGAAACCAAGAGACCAATCTTAGGTTTTTCGCAAGTTACCTTCAAGGAGGATCTGTTAAGGTGTATTGTGAATGAAGCAATGCCTCTAGCTGTGCCTCTGACACTCCCTTTTATATAAATTTGCAAGGCGGATACCACCTGCCCTTAAGGATGAGTCTTGCCACAGTTCACAGGTACGCCTCAGATGAAATTGATTCCTAGCTGCCCTCAGGGCTTACTATAGAAACTCAGTTATTTTGCTTATGTTAAGGAGCTAAGCAGTTCTTGGCCTACTTTTCCACTAAAATGTGATCCAAACCTGTTTACACCCTTTCCTTGTAAAATCTTGCGCTTTGGAAGTTTAGTTTCCTGACAGCCAAGGTTTAATTGAATAAACAATTTGATGTTTTGGTCCCAATAGAAAGTACTTTGTTTGCAAACAGGACAAGCAACTTAAATATTTACAATTTACATTTGTTGAACAAGTTCTACATTTGCTGGCTGTATAGAGAACAGCAATTCAAGGACAAAAAGGTAATGTTACATAAACTTTCATTTCTTACAATTAAAAACCCACAATAGGAGCAGGTTTCAATAAAATATCACATAATTCTGTAGGAAAAGTGCACTTTTGCCCTGGAGCATTATGGTCTTAGCCAGCGGCGTCAGCAGTGTAAGGAGAAACACTGCATGGGTCTACTAAACCTCTCTGAACCTAGTTTCACATTTTGTGAGTTTCCCGCTGCTACAGTGGTCATTGAGGAATTAGTCCGGTGCTCTTCCTTCTGCAGGTTACTGCTCTATTCCTTCTGGAGAAGAGGCCACTATTTTATCTAGTAGAGCTGCCTCAACAGACTCACAATCCATTTAGTAGAACTGGCTTTGTGACAAATTGGCAATAACTTTGATCTAAATAGGCAGCAACCCTGTAAGCTTTCTAGGAAGCTCCAGAAACTGAGCTGAGACTTGAGGAAACAAGTGTTTATTAAGTAAAGCAAACATTTGCAATGAGACTAGAGGTGAAGGTTTTCTCTGAAGCAGAGGGGATCATCGAGGGGGAGAGACTGAAATAATGAGTGAAAGAAAAGGGAAAGTGGAGATGAGAGAAAGGCTTGTTACCTACCCTTGGCTTGCTGATAAGCACTGAGAAGGTGAGGGAGCATCCTCAGTGGCAGATAAAGCAAGGTGTTCTCCGGTTATTCTTGGACACCTATTGGGTAGGGGTACAAAGAATGGGGGTGGCTATCCCAGGCTGCAGTATGTTTTCACTGCCTAGGACTGCAGGATAATTGAAAAGATGACATCCAGCTGGGAGCTTCAAGAGTGGGTCGAGCAACATAGCAGGTCTCGGAAGCACACCAAGCATAGCAGTCTAAAGACAGTTATACTTGCAAGGGGGAAAAAACCACAAGGTTATTTCATGGGGGAATAAAAGGTGGAGGAGCAAGAGCTATTTTGGGTTGTAGATACATGGTGTTTGTGGCAGATTAAGTACCCCACAATGGTAATGATAGCTCATTCAGCAATGAAAACCCATTGTTGAAGCGAGAAGGCAATTCCATTGTGTTGAATTTCCAATCTAGAGAAAAATGAGAAAATGATTAATATGCTTGAATGATTATGGGTTGTACCAGTGCTTTTTTTCTTTAAAAGAATGTTTAGGGGTACTCTCATTTTCCTACTAATTTTGAAATTGTTGTTGTTGTTTAGTCGTTTAGTCGTGTCCGACTCTTCGTGACCCCATGAACCATAGCACGCCAGGCACTGCCCCTCAATGAGGCCAAACTTTAGATTCACAAAATGTTTAGGGGTATGCGTACCCCTGTGTCCCCCCAGAAAAAAGCACTGGATTGTATCCAATGATGTTTCTGTTTGAGTGAAATGGACTTCCATTCATGCAATGGAAACAGGGTGGATTTGATTTAAATCAAACTGATTTAAATCACGATTTAAATCACGATTTAAATCACTAGTCAGTAAGGCTTGATTTAAATAATAGTTTTCTACATAAAGACTAATTCTTGCTGGTATAACTTTAATATGCAAGTAGATGAAGATTTTTAGAATAACAACTTTTCATATTAGTTTTTTATCCTCAGTTTAATAGGTTACTCATTCATATTTGGACAACTTTACTGTTGTACTTAGGAAGGAGAAAAATAATCATTACCTTAACAATAACAATTTAAATAGATTTATTCAACTGAAACAATAACATTACAGCATATGTTATTTGCTTAAACAAACATCCATGTTTGTTAACTAATTTGGCTAAACAAAAACAATATATATATATTTTAAGAAACTTAGACTGTCAGCCCAGCCTACACATGAAAAACTTAAATACTGCACTGAAGGGGTTGTTTCTGTATTCATAGGTTTGTAGAACAATAGGATTAAGGTCTTTTTCTCAACTCTGTTCATTTTATAACATTTTTGCTGTGAAGAAGAGGCATGTGATCTCTGTTGAGTCAAATTCAGTTTTGAGAACTGCAAAAGTAAACCAAGCATCTGTGATAATATCTTGTAGGCAGAAAAACTGCCCAATAATCTTACAAAAACCTCTGGAAGAGCATGGCATTGTGAATGGATTAATGGCATTTATTTACCCCAAAAAATAAACATATACAACCTTATTCTACATAATTAAAAACTAATCTTTATTTCATGATGGAATAACCTTTGGATGGTAATATATTTTCCTCAAAAAGCATTTTATTTTAAAAAAAACCCGATTTAAATCAAAAAAATCGATTTTTTTTATTTTTTTTTAAAAAAATCATTGATTTTTATCCACCCTGAATGGAAACAATCTGCCCTGCTGCATAACCCCAATATCTCCAAAGGGTTATGGTACCCTCTAGAACAGATTTGGGGAGGGTGCAGGAGGCTGGAGAAGCGAAGAGAAGACGGGGAAGTCCTGCTGTGCAAATGACATTGAATTTGACCCCATGTTTTGTTTAATTGAAATTGAAATAAATCTCTAGGGTTGTTGGCAACATTTTTAGCAAAATATTGCAAAGGTTTGCTAATAGAAGTACTGTACAAAAATTACTTCAAATTTGATTCCCTTGTCTTCCACCTGAATACATATGGAAGTTGTATAATACTTGCTTTGCCCCAGAGGTATGGATGGGAATAGTTTAAGGGTGGATTGGGGTGGGACAAATGTGGCAACTCTCTAGGGTGGCCTTTCACTATTTCAACAGATTGTAGCTGTTGCAATCACTGTTTGCATCTTGCTATATCACACGTAGATTACTGACAGCAAACGGGCACATACATGTATGTGTGATTGTGTCACGTCTTCAGAAGAGTTGCTTGACTGGCTTTGTGGGAATATACAGGATTTTGGCTTTCTTTTTAAGCTAGGGAAAGGGCAAATACTGTTCTAGCCCATCAAGTTACTTAATGGGTTTCCCCCCCCCCATAATCTAATGCATTTACAGTACTTCAAAGTAAGTCCTATTGAGTCACTTGATCCCCCCCCCCTAAATTTATATGATTAGGGTAGAAGCTTGAGAGGGCAATTGCATGGCATGGCAATATCCACCGGGATGCAGTTGATTTCTGGCTCATCTAGTTGATTTCTGTCTTATTTGGGATTATGTTCCCAATCCCAGCTCAGCCAAATATATGTGGGTGTAACATGCTCAGCTGAAGCTGATGTGGCTTGGCAACGCAGCATAAAACACTAGTTTAAATACTTGTTTTCCCTCTGCCAGGCTTAGGTAGAACAGTAGTATATCTGCTGCTAAATGGGATTTGGATCTCATGTAACTTTGTTGTTGTTTAGTCGTTTAGTCATGTCCGACTCTTCATGACCCCATGGACCAAAGCACGCCAGGCACTCCTGTCTTCCACTGCCTCCCGCAGTTTGGTCAAACTCATGTTTGTAGCTTCAAGAACACTGTCCAAGCCACCTCGTCCTCTGTTGTCCCCTTCTCCTTGTGCCCTCCATCTTTCCCAACATCAGGGTCGTTTCCAGGGAGTCTTCTCTTCTCATGAGGTGGCCAAAGTATTGTAGCCTCAGCTTCAGGATCTGTCCTTCCAGTGAGCACTTGGGGCTGATTTCCTTCAGAATGGATAAGTTTGATTTTCTTGCAGTCCATGGGACTCTCAAGAATCTCCTCCAGCACCATAATTCAAAAGCATCAATTCTGCGGCGATCAGCCTTCTTTATGGTCCAGCTCTCACTTCCATTCATCACTACTGGGAAAACCATACCTTTAACTATACAGACCTTTGTCGGCAAGGTGATGTCTCTGCTTTTTAAGATGCTGTCTAGGTTTGTCATTGCTTTTCTCCCAAGAAGCAGGTGTCTTTTAATTTCCTGACTGCTGTCACCATCTGCAGTGATCAAGGAGCCCAGGAAAGCAAAATCTCTCACTGCCTCCATTTCTTCCCCTTCTATTTGCCAGGAGGTGATGGGACCAGTGGCCATGATCTTGGTTTTTTTTATGTTGAGCTTCAGACCATGTTTTGCACTCTCCTCTTTCACCCTCATTAAAAGGTTCTTTAATTCCTCCTCATGTAACTTTACACTGGCTTAATCTATACGAGCTTGCTTTATACCAACTTTTGTGCATAGGATTGCTTCCTTAGAGTACAGTAGGCCCACAATTTAGGGGCATTTAACTTGTGTGCATTCAGCTTTATGCATGTGGCAAACAAAATTAAGAAGGAGCAGAAAGAGGGCAGGCTTCTGGAAAAAATGACTTTGACAATCCCACCCACTGTTTTTTCTTTTAATGTTTTTGTTAAAGTTTTTTGGGTTATAAAAGTACATACATCGTCTCTATTTTCAGACCATGAAATTCATTTTACAGATCATTTTTACAGATAAATTTGATGTGAGACTTAATATTGTATACTGTATAAGGTTGGGGAATAAGAGGTGGGGAGAGAAGAGGGGCGTAGTTGTGTTCTGACTATACACAATTTTGTATTTAGGCGCAATCCCAGAAGATAACCCTTGCGTAAATTGTGGACTTACTGTATTACTCTATTTCAGGCAACCCCATACTCGGCCCTCCAGATGTTTTGGGACTGCAATTCCCATCATCCCTGACCACTGGTCCTGTTAGCTAGGGGTGAAGGGAGTTGTAGTCCCAAAATATCTGGAGGGCCGAGTTTGGGGATGCCTGCTCTATTTCATTGAAATAATGTAAAAAAATTATTTATTTAACAAAAATTTATATGCTATTTGATTGTAAGAAGAGCCTACAACAATATAAATAGCATTAGGTATAGGATTAAGACGTATTCAGTAATTGGACCAAAACAGTAGCAATGAAGGAATTTGTTTCCCCCCCCCTCAGTCTCCAGTTACATATCTGTAACATTTGTTACCTTTTGATTCACACTGACTTTTCTTTTTCTAGAAATGCAGGAAGAAGATTTAAGTGAAAATGTTATGTTTGTTGCTTCTATTATGAGTAGGGTTCAAGACCTGAAAAGCAAATATAAAAATGATGACAATACTACAGCTGAGCTTAACGTCACCAAGGCATCAGTGGATACAACAGGTATGTAGTATTTTTGTGACTGCTGATTGGTAGTGCTTTCAAAGCCCTTTATGTGGCTCTTCCAAAGTGCCTGACAACCAGATGTTTGTCAGATGTTTCTGAAATGATGCACAAACCACTTTGGAAGCTCTGTGATTGCTGGTTGGGGAGCGCTGACCATACAACTTGCAACTCACTTCTTGCACGTTGCTTCCTAAACACTTAACAATAAGCTAGTTGCTGGGTGTTTGAGAAATGCTTCACAAGGGACTTGGCAATTGGGGGGGATGGGGAGCTTCTTTTTAAAGGAGCATTTTTACTTCTTTCCTGACGAAACAGTTTGAATTCAAAGTGGATCCCTCAGCACTTTTAATACACTTCTTTTTCTGATGTGGGAGAAATGCTCCAATTTTAAAAGTAAAGTATTTCCCTTTCTGCGCAGACTTCAAAGGGGTTTCCATTGTTCTGCTTTGCTGAGATTATTTTATCAGAATTTTTGTGTCCCTAGTGATCTTATTTGCAGAGAAGCTTGGTGCTTTTTAAGACTTGGATAATTGTTTGTTTCATTTGATTTGCTAGCACCCCTCTTAAATCCTTCTTTCAACCCAGTTCTGTGAAGCCAGTTCAAGTCCATGCCACTAGATGGCTTGTGCCATGGTATGTGGAAAATAAGAACACTTTTGGCAAGTGGAACACAGTTGACATTTTGGTGTTGTATCATTTCTGTTGTTGTTGTTTGTTACTTGCTGCAGTGTCCTTCAAAACAAAAGGTAGGTTTGCCCATTCTAGGTCAGAAGGCAGTAGCCTGGCCATTTCTAGAGTGATGAATCAAAACGTTGGAACCAAAAGAAACTAAAATGTGCGTTGTTTTAATGGTTCCTTTAGCTGTTTGTAGACAAGACTGAATTTTGTTCTTTATAACAAAAATCTTAATGCTTTTCTCTTGGTTGTTTTTTTTTAAAGATAACTCTGGAACTGTTAATCAGATTATGATGACTGCAAATAATCCTGAAGATTGGTTAAATCATTTGCTTAAACTGGAGGCTAAGTGCACTCCTCAGGCTGACACCAGCTCGTTAAATAAATTGATTGGTCGTTACAGGCAAGCAGTTGCATCATTGTCTGCAGAAAAATACCATCAGAATGAAAGCTATGCTCGCATCTTGGTTAGATTTGCAGAACTCAATGTGTAAGTATTCATATCTGGCAAACAGAAAGTTTCAACATTTGTCTTTTACCCTCACTGCAACTACAACTCCTTAATCTTTGTGTCAGGGCTGGTGTGCGGCTTCCCACGACCAAAGACCACCAAGACTCAGTGATGGCTTTTAAGAATTTAATACTATATACATATGTACAATTCAGAGTTCAGAAAGACATGACTGCCTATTCCGAGTCAGAATCCGGAACTGGCGCGCGTCTCGATCTACGCCAGCAAAGCTACCTCGGCCCGCTTCGTTTCCTTCTTTGCTCCTGACACTTTTCCCGTCTACGGACCTCAGGGAAGGGAGCGGGATCAGACCCCTCCCCCGAACTGCTAAACAGCCTCCTCGATTCCCCAACTTCTGATACCTCCCCTGCTGCAGTACCTTCAGCCACCTCCTCTCCTGTGCGCGCATCGGTAGCATTCCTTGGCCCCTCCGCCTCGCTCAGAGCCCTTGCACCGTCTTCTGGCTCGTGCTCCAGCCAGCCCTCCTCTTGCTCTGCTGGTCCCCTTAGTTCCTGTCCCTGGGCAAACTCGCTCTCATCCCAGGGTCCCCTGACAATACCCAGGTTAAAAGTTTTGATTTCTTAATTTAGAGTTCAAAAAAATAGGGGTTGTCTTACACATGGGGCCATCTTATCCATGGAAAAATATGGTACTTGGTTTGATGTTTAGGATTGTGTGTGTGTGTGTGTGTGTGTATAATGCCTCTAGAATGGAGGCACAGCATTTGTTCAATAGACAATATATGAGGTTCCCATCTTTGGGAGTTGCATTTCTTTGTGCATTGGGAAGATAAGGTAATATTGAAAATTTGATTTTCTTCTTATTGTGAATACTAAATAAAATGTGTGGACCACAACTGGAAGGTGGCTTCCTTCATGTACTTATGTAACATTTAAGAGATTTTGAGAGGGAGTAGAGCTTGCTAGCAGAAAGCATTTCCCCCCCAATACCAGCACTAAACTGTAAAAGAAGGACTATGGTATAGGACTACCTCTGTCTAAATTCTGCAAAGAAGAGTGGATCCAGGATAGGATTTTTGACAATAAAGAGTGAGTACATATGATTTGCAGGCTACTTGGTTTGCTTTATAGTACAGTATGTATTGTGACGCATACTAACCTCTTGTCAAAAACAATTTAATTTTCTTTGGGCTAAATAGTAAGCACCGCAAAATCTAGGTGGCATCACCCTTTTCCCAGTAAACAAATATCATTTGCATGCATGTGTTGAGACAGGCTGAATGATTGAAACACTTGTTTCAAACCATTGTTTCTTTGCAGCACTGGAGACCCAGAAGAGGCACGCGATCAGTTTCATCTTGCCAGACTAACCTGCAGTAAATTTTCTTTTGTTCATGTGGCTTTTGCACAATTTGAACTCTCTCAAGGTATGTGGATACAGATTTACTCTAAATTTGGCATGGCTAAGCTTTGTTACTGACTACATTTCCTATCCTGGATAATAGTTGTAAAATGCTAACAGCTTGGAAAGGGGTACTGTTATTTATTTATTTATTTATTAAAGTCACACACACACACCGGTTTTAGCACAAATGTCATTATTTCCTATTTTTTAAATTAGGAAATCTGAATAAAGCTAAACGGCTGCTGGAAAAAGCTGTAGAAGTTAGAGCACTTCCAGTAGAAATGTTGGAAATTGCCGTAAGAAACTTAAGTTTAGAAAGAAAGCAGCTACTTTCGGTTGAAGAAAAAGAGAATTTGACAGGTGAGTCTGACGTGGAATATAGGGTGAAATTGAGTGTTGCACTAAGGTGATTGTATATCAGCACAAGCATTTCTCCCCTCTTCTGCTACTGCATGCTGAGTGTTCTGCTAGCCCCTCCCCCTGAGCCGATGGGAGGGGGCTTGGGGGGAGGAAAGGAGGGAAAGCCCCTTTGCACTCATGGAACATGGTGTGCTGTCTCCTGCAGATTTAGTTGAATCTGGTTTAGTTGATTTAGTTGAATCTGGTCCATTTTGTTGAAATTAAATGGCTCCTACTCCCATGAGCCTGGCTTCCCTCTTTCCTACCCTATCTTCATATGTCCTGTTTCCTTCCTCCTCTGTGCCATATTTGTTACCTTTCACACTTGAATCCATGCACACATGGACAGAGTTAAGCCACCACCAGTCTTTCGCTTTTCCAACCAGTTCAAGGTTGTTGCTGTCCAATCAGAATGACAGTGGGTGTGTGCAGTAAGCTTTAGATTTTTCTTAAGTGATATAAATGGTGTGGAAGGCAACAGATTATTGCAGCTCTCTGGGGGAACCCATGGACACTTTATTATTATCCCAGACGTACATGCTTCTTTGCTTCCTAGCTTGCTTTTGCAGCCAAGGGGCTAGAAAGAAACTTGAGATTTTCAAGAAACTAAATACAGTGCTCATTACCATCGCCTCCCACTCACTTCGGTGAAATCCCAGCATATGCACAGAGCTGAATATAGTTAACATAATAGAAGGTGGGAGAAAATAAGTTCTAGATTCATGTTTCTATGTTAAATTTGGAGTCATGATCAATATAATGTAGACATTCATTCAAGTGCCACAGTTGTATTGAATTTAATCCTTGTTGTATTGGAAAAATAAACTCCTTAAAGATCACTACAGTGTGGTTAAAATGTATATAAAGCCTGCATTGTTCTGTGTTTTAAATCAAATACCCAACTTTTGGTATTTAAACAACAACTAAAATGTTTAATTTTGTCTCTTAATAAATTACATGTTTATAGCTCTAAACTCTCATAATGAAGCTGGAAACTTCCTGAATAGGAAAATAAATGTTGATTCTAATGAGATTACTGCCAGAACTCATAATTCTTGCCATGGGTAAGTAAATTCAAATATTGTGTGGAATTTTTATTTTATTTCCAAGTGCTGTGGTACAATTAGAACTGTCCAACTCTTTTTTTCCAGGGAGAAAAAATACTCTCCTCAGGAAAGTGAACGCAAACCATTGAAGCAATTAAATAAGTCTAACAAGGTAGACCTGATTAAACGTTTGTGTATTCTTGTACTTTATTTTTTGCCATTGAGTTGAGTTCTACTTCCATTTTCATTTTTAGATGCGTCTGTTTGGAAGAGTTCCTTTCAGATTAGTAAGCGATGATGAGGATGACTCTGTGGGGATGGATATTCCATGTGCAACTAGTATTGCAAAGAGGTACAGTCCCTTTTAAACTCACAAACACTTAAGTATCTGTTGATCGAACAAAGATATAAAGCACAATCCATTATTCTGGTGTGTGAACTGCAAAAGGGAATGGAGGGGTAGATGAATCATTATGTAGGATGTACACCAGAGGTTTCCACTGAGAAAAATGGCCAGTATGTTCTGATCTATGCACGCCCAACAACCAGCCAGAAGGAAGGATGACTGCTTTATTAAGTCATTTATTAGTCTACTCGAGAAAACAAATAGTCCATATACAGATTTTCAACAGTTATGTTCCCCATAGTAAACATATGAACAACTCTGATTTATGGAATGTTCTCTGTGTAGCACTAGCTGTCATTTGGGGGCTGGGCAAAAGACATTTTTGTTTTCCCAGGATTTTTAGCAGCACCAATTTAATTGTACTCTAGTAGTTATGCAATTTTTAGAATTTTAATTGTTTTACTAGGTTTTGAATTGCTTTGGGACTTTCTTCTTAGTGGCAGGCAATAGATGTGTTTAAGAAACCTAAAGCTCTGAGCATCAGCAGTGAAAATTATTCCTCCCAATTCTGAACTGCACAGGTGGGCCATGGATTGTCTTGGTAGAGTTCCTTATCCCCTTCCAAGCTCCAAAGTATGGAAGAAAGCTGAGCTGGTTGGGATGGGAAGCATTTTCCCCACCTCAATTTTCTTCAGAGAAGAGTGGGTAGCTCTTGCAGCTACTGCTTAATAGGGCTCCATCGCCAACATCAGCTAAAAACCACATATTTGCATCCTCTCCTGAAGGGCAGTAAGGTTACCGGACGTCCCCGTTTCCCGGAGACAGTCCCCGGATTAACAAATCTGTCGCCTGACAAAATCCATTGAAGTTGAAAAGTGTCCCCGGATTCATTGAAAAACATCCGGTAACCATAGTGTAAAGGGGCAGCATCTGGTAGCTGATGGTTAATAGTGGAGTTCTAAGCCCCTTTGCTGACCAACCAAAAGCAGCAGCTTTAAATAAAATGTAGAAAATATTTTAAACTGCAATCAGCTACCTGTAACTTGTGGTTGATGCATGGGGCAGCTAGGCTGCACTGTGTCTGTCTCTGAATTTGAGAGGCTTAGTTCTGATCATTTAGTATCTACTGTAAGTTTATGTTTAGCGTGACAGATGCTCTTTCTCCCACATTTCAAGTCATTAAAGAGTTTCACAAGCTTTGCTTTTACATCCCTATTGGGGTCTTCTGATTTATCATACACCATTTGGGCTTGTTCTTAATGACAACATTTAATGCATAAATGCCAGTCTTCTAATTTTAACATGATGCTATGCAATTGTTTTCTGTGCTTATACCTGAGCAGAGTTGTGTATTTTGCACTTTTCTGGACAAATACAGATTAATTTGTGTGGGATTAGTGTTAACAGGCAATTAATGCTTTGTTTAATAAATTAGGAAAATATCTGACAACAATTTGAGCCAGTTGCCACTGCATGAGTCAAAACCTAATGGAAGTGATATACCAGGAGATGTGAAGGTAATTTGAATGTTCTTACTCAAGTTAATGGTCATGGTTGATAAGATTGCAAGTGGGGGATGCAGAAACAGGCTCAGAATGTGTAGACAAAGTAGGAGTTTAGTAACACCACGATGCAAAAACAGATTAATTTGGTACTAAATGAGGAAATACAAAGTAAGCAAACTACTCACTGCTGCTACTGAGGGTGGTTTCCCTCCTTGCCTCATTCACTAAGTGCGCAATGTACACTCGTTTCACTTGTGTGCATTCAGACTTGTGTGCGTGGCAATCAATCAATAAAAGAAGGGGCAATAAGGAGGTGGGGTTCCAGGAAAAATGAATTTGGCAATCCCACCTGTCATTGAATCATGGCTTAAACTAGCTGGGGGAAAATTTGTATGTGAGCAAATCATGCTGGGGGGAAATTTGCATGTGAGCAAATCATGCTGGGGGAAAATTTGCATGTGAGCAAATCATGCTTTCTCCTTCTGATCTCATTCAAGACTCCATGACCACCTTTCCCATTTTAAAATCCCAGTGAAGTTACAACATGCAATTTGGGGAACTCCTTACTCATTTCTGCCCCCCTCCCCAGGGGACTAAGCCAGAGTTTCCAAACTTTTAATGTTGGTGACACACTTTTTAGACATGCATCGTTTCACGGCACAGTAATTCAATCTTACTAGCAAGCTGGAAGTTAAATTAACCCCTTTCCAGCTTCTGGAGGAGCATGGGGAGAGATTGCATGACACACCTGCACACTGCTGCTGACACACTAACGTGTCACAACACACAGTTTGGAAAGCTCTGGACTAAGCAGTGCCTGCTTGAGTGTCATTTGTGGGTTAAGGTAACAATGAAACGAGTCACTGTTTATGTAGATGTTGCTATTTATGTGCAATACTGTAGTTTGAAAAGTTTGTGGTTTAGAACCTTTCTTTGCGCCCTTAGAGGAGACACTTTTAATATTAATCATAAACAAATTGTTCTTGGCAACACCTTTCAGTTATCATTTAAAATGTTCTGTAAAAAATCAGATTGGGCTTATGGAAATGTTCGCAATATGAATGGCTGTTAACCAAAGGAAGTCACAGCTTAATGTTAATACTGCTTTTTAAGTGTTCAAAGCACTCATTTTTATCATCCTTACAAAATACAAACATTGATAAACTTATCCCCATATTGTAGATGAAAACAGCCAAATTAGCTAGCCTACATGTCAGCAGGGGCAGGCAGAAGGCAGATCTGGATCTCTGCTATATTGGCAAGGCTTTCTGACTCTCAATAGTTGCTCAGCAGCAAGTAAGAGAGTTCTCCGCCATGGTTGGTGGCATGTCTTGGTATTCCTTGCCTGTTATAGGCAGCCCTGTATCAGGAAAAATTTAGTTTCTGATGTATTACAATTTTTATATGTGCTGTAAGCTGCCCAGAGTGGCTGGGGAAACCCAACCAGATGGGCGGGGTATAAATAATAAAATTATCACCATCATCATCGCCACCATCATCAAGATTATACAGGAGAATAAGCAGGCTAGGATCCTTCAGTTTTAATTCTATATTAAGCCATTGAGTCAGCTGAGTGTGTGGTTATCTTTTTTCTTGGCTTTATTATAAAAAACTTCTTTTTTAAGCCTTTACCAAGCAGATGGTTAATGGAATTGCAGCCACCTGATGAAGAGAGCTCAGAAGAAGCTACCAATTCAGCTCCAACCTTAAAGAATAAATATGGTTCTACTTATGCTGTTAAACAAAAAGGTTTGCTTTAACTCTGTGGGATTGGACTGATGTGGGTATCTCAGTAGACTTTTAACTTTGGCATTTGTGGATTGTTCATTCTGCACTTGATTAAAGGAGCCAGAGTATACCGTATTTTTCGCTCCATAGGACGCACCTAGTTTTTAGAGGAGGAAAAGAAGAAAAAAAATATTTTGCTTTCTTGAATTGTCCTAGGCATAGCAGCCAACTCCTAGAGGCCTAGGTGCCTTTGCGCCCCCCCCCCCCAATTAAATATTTGAGGAAGCTTCTTTTGCAAAGGGGAAAGCTCCTTTTTTTTAAAGGATCAGCTCAAAGTTGTGCAGCTTTTTTGCAAATGGGAAAAGCCCCGTTTTTTGGGGGGGGGGGTCAGCTCAGAGTTGTGCATCTTTTTTGCAAAGGGGGAAAGCTCCATTTTTTTAGCATCAGCTCAAAGTTGCTGAGTTTCCTTGCAAAGGGAAAAAATCCTGTTTTTATGGGGTTCAACTCACAGTTCTGCAGCTTCTCTAGGATTTCTACAGTTTCCAGACAGATAATCTAATCAGCCAGTCACATGTCTCCCTCTGCAGACATCAATTGAGGCCTAGGCAAGGGGCTGGGAGGGGCTGGGAAGGGAGCTAGCTCTCTTATCTCCCTCCCCAATCTCTTGCAATCAGCTGCTGAGCAGGTTCCTTTGCTCTCTTTCCCTCTTGTTAGCCTTTAGCTCTTTCTAAAAAGAAAAGCACAATCTGCCTTTAGCCCCTGGGCAAGTTGGCTCCAGGGACCACGCATTCGTTCCATAAGACGCACAGATACCTCCTCTTACTTTTTAGGAGGAAAAAGGTGTGTCCTATGGAACGAAAAATACGGTAGTTGGCTTAGCTGAAAATTAGAAAAGAAATGAAAGGAGGCTACCTTTTTTTTCCTCCAAAGCATGACCCTCTGAATGTAGTTTTTGTTGCCTGCCCTAGAGTCCCATATTTTAGATCCCCTGTCTCCATTGTAACTTGAGGCCACTACAGAAGGTCAGTTTGCCCAGTGCATCTCCCCTTCCCCTAAGGATGACTATAGCTCCTACGACCTGCTACTCCTTTCTCCCAGTCCACCACATGTATAAATTCAGTAAGGCTCAGCAGTACTTTTAGTCTATTCACGGTAAGTTTTTTGTGCTCCTTGTGTAGTCTAACCTCTTCCTTTTCTGAATATCTTGCTGTAAACGCCACCATATTCTTTTGGATAACTGGAACTATTGTTTTAGAAACTGAGGAGCACAACAAGGAGCCAAGTACCATAGAACCAAGTTGCCTAGAAAGACTACAGCATCCCTCTGTTCCTCTTGAAAATAATGAAAAGAAACAGTTAAGATTAAATTATCATGCATCTGAAAATAAGTGGTTTAATCTTGAAGCAATGCACAATACAAACTTGGAGGTAATTTTATTAACTTATAAAAGTGATTTTTTTGTTATGTTGTCTGCAGTGTCAATAGTTCTGATATGTAAAAAAATCCACCTTGCCTTGTTTGTAGTGATACTCTAGCCACCCGGAAATCCCTTTTTGAGTAGGATAAAAGTTGTATAAAGAAATATATCGAGTCACTTGTACATTGGAACTTCTGCTCCCTCTCTTGTTCCCCTGTACCCCATGAAATCTGTTACAGGTCGTTGGAAACCCCAGAACAGATTTTGGGAGCACATGGGGAGAAAGGATTTTCATTGCAAAAGTGGAAGGCCTTCCATGAACAACTTCATTGGATATAATCCTTAGTGTAATACTTTAGTGGTATATCATGTTCATTCAGTCTCTCATTGCCAGGAAGCAGTTCACAGCTATAAATTAAATCCTGTTTTTAGTCAATGGCTTTGTATTGGTTGTGCAACTAACCAATAAAGCAGTGGTCTTCAAGACAGATGTGATGCAGGCCTATAATTTAATAGAATAGAAATACTTTATTGTCACTGTGCCACTTGTTTAGAGTGAGATTAAATGAGCCCCCACCCCACAATCTCTCAGTCCTTGTTACACTCTGTGTGCTGTTGTACAACCACCAACCCCGAACGTCAGCTGCAATGTTGCTGTCTTCCATTCAGCAGCCTCACGGCCCATGGGTAGAAATTGTTCTTTAACCTGTTGGTGTGGTTTATCATGCTTCTATATCTCCTGCCCGAGGGCAGGAGATTAAAAAGGTGCTGGCCAGGGTGTGAGTCATCCCTGAGGATGTTCCTCGCTCTTCTGAGGCAACAGTCTCCTGCGGTAGCATCTAGCGGACTCAGGGGACAGCCCACGAATATTGTGTGCTGTCTTCACCACCGTCCGTAGGGACTCTCTGTCTATGGCTGTCAAACCAGCATACCACATCGTAATGCACTATGAGAAAACACTTTCTATCGTGGACCGATAGAAGGAAATCATCAGTTGCAGTTCAACCATGTTCTTTTGCAAGACCCTAAGGAAATGAAGTCTCTGTTGGGCCTTCCTAACCACCTGGGCTGTATTGACCTTCCAAGTTAGGTCTTCACTAAGATGGACTCCCAGGTATTTAAAGGAAGAGACTCTCTCCACACAGCCCCCCCCCCCCCCGATATACAACGGGTCTAGCTCCCAGTATCCCAGTATTCCCATCTCTAGCAGGCTAGAATTGCTTGAATATGGTTTTGTATGCACAGACTTACTGCCAAAACCTCCTAAAAGTACTTGGTGCTTGCCTAGTGTTTAGATAATGCATGACAAATCACATGCAAATGCTAGTACAAACCATAATATTCAAGGGATATTATTCCAGAAATGTGTGCGATTCAAAGATCAAGTGAAATTGCACCTTTGAGGGGCTCCCATCCAAGTACTAACCAGGCCTGACCCTACTTAGCTTCCGAGATCAGACGAGATTGGGCATATTCAGGGTAGTATGGCTGTAGACAAGGATTTTAATAGCAAGAAAATGGAAAAGCGAAACCATCCCCTTAAAGATCGACTGGCAAGCCAAACTACCGTAATAAAGTACTTACAATTAGCAAGGAGAATGGGGGCAGTGAGAGGAAATTCAACACAAGAAGTAAGCAAGGAGTGGTCAATAATTAAGGAATATCTCAAAGGGTACTGCGATAAATGCTTTCTGGCAGATATTGAATGAGCCATGCAATATGAAGTATTTGTTAGATAGTTAAATTAATGAAAAACAGCTTCACGCAACTGTGTAAATAATAGTTTAATTGTAAATTAGTACAATGGGTATAGTCGGAAGTTTCTTTTCTTTGCTGCTTCAAACTGGATAACATAACATTATATCTTTGCCTTTATTCACACTTTCATTCTTCTTTCTCTTTGTTCTTCTGTTCTTTTCTGTTCCTTTCTTTTTATATTGATATTCTTTATAATCTTTATAACACATTGAATGTTATTTTGTTGGTATTGCATGTATTTTAAGAATTTGTTTGTCTAATAAAATCTTCAGATTTCCACTTAAATTTTATTTAGCAAGCACGCACTTGTAAGTGGATTTTATACGATGTATGCTTACTTGAGAACCAATGAAATTTTCTTCATTTTATAGGGAAAAAACTCATGTGCTGAACAGCCAGCATTTCAAGTTTCTAAAAGATTTTCACCACCAGAGTCAATTTTTCAAAAACCTTCACCGCCAGAGACTGCACCGAAGATAAACAGCCAGTCACTTGTTGGCCCAGTAGCTAGCAACAACACACTGCGAGATTACATGGCCTGGTAACTTGTGTGTGTGTGTGTTGGTTTATTTTTTCAATTCTATTTTAGTTTTTGATGGAATTTGCTTTTGTGCTGTTAAAGCAAGCTAATGGTTATATGTACTAAAAAGAGGTGTGCATCTTCAGTGCTGGTTAAAGTATTTGTAATACTGCATGCCGTAAAAATGAAGCAGTAGTAGTACCGGTAGTAGAAGTAGTTTGTTTTATTGTCCACCCTTTACCCTAAATGGTTGTGAGTCACAACAATTTAAAACAAATTCCAGTCACAGTGCCACGGGGGTCTGCACAGATGGAGTTGGCCTTCCAGATATTTGAGCTCCTTGAATTGGGCCCATTGGCAACCAATATAGCTGTTTTAAAATAGGGGTTATATGAGATCTAAAGGGAACCCCAGCTAGTAAACTGGCCGCTGTGTTTTGGATCAGTTGAAGTTTCTGAGTTGTCTTCCAGGGCAGCTGCACACAGCATATGGCAAGGATCCAGTTTGGAAGTTACCAGAGCATGGTGGAGTACAGTGGTCCAGTAATTTCTGCCCAAAAGGGGTTGTAGTCGGCAGACTCTTTGCCAATGAGGCCACCCGAGCCTTGCAATGACAATGTTGGATCCAAAAGGACCTCTAAGCACCCACATCTGGAACAGGCCATCTGCCCTTCTCCTGGACTTGAGAACTTGGGACACATGACTCCTTGTTTTTTTCAGCATCAATTTATTGGCCAACATCCAAGTACTCATCTTAACACCTCAACCTCCTCTTCCAAGTCAGGGGAAGAGAAGGATTGGGCTGGGTGTCATCCGCGTATTGATAATCTCTTACTACCGTGTTTCTCATATTATAAGTCATGTCTTATAATCTTTTTTTCCTCAAGAAAATAAGCCTATGGCTTATTTTCGGGGGGTGTCTTATTATTTTTTTAAAAAAAATACAGTATGGTACCTCCCCTGTCCGGCGCCCGGAACTGGCTGCTGCTGCGCTGCTGGGCGCGTTGTCGGCGCTTCAGCAGGGCACGCTGCTGGGTCCCGCCGGGTCGGGGCTTCACGCGGCGCGCGCTGAGGCTCTTGCCGGATCCCGGCTCGGAGCAGCGCGCGCTGCGGCTCTTGCTGCGTCCCGCCGCCGGGTTGGGGCTTGGAGCAGCGCCAGCGCCAAGCGCCAACCCAGCGGCGGGACCGGCGGGACCTGCAGCGCGCGCGACAGGAAGAGGAGGGACCAGCGAGTGGCGGCCAATGAAGGCTCGGCCAGGTGTTTTTTGTCGTTGTAGCTGCGTCCTGCTGCGTCCCTCCTCTTCCTGTCGCGGCTCGGCGCCCGGAACTGGCTGCTGCTGCGCGCGTTGTCGGCGCTTCAGCAGGGCACGCTGCTGGGTCCCGCCGGGTTGGGGCTCCACGCGGCGCGCGCTGAGGCTCTTGCCGGGTCTCGCCGCCGGGTCGGGGCTCGGAGCAGCGCGCGCTGCGGCTCTTGCTGCGTCCCGCCGCCGGGTCGGGGCTTGGAGCAGCACGCACTGCGGCTCTTGCCAGTCCCGCCGCCGGGTCAGCGCTTGGCGCGGTGCATGCTGCTGGACATTTTGGAGGGGCAGCAGCAGCCGGTTCCGGGCGCTGACAGGCATCTTCCTATTCCATGGCGCCATCCAGACCTGCTCCCACCACTACGGCTTATTTTTGGGGTATGTCTTATATTTCTTCAACTCAGGAAAATCCTGCCATGGCTTATTTTGTAGGGATGACTTAAAATATGAGAAACACGGTAGAAGTACATGCGCTTCAAATTAAGATTATGTTTAATATTTTTTGGAGATGTTTGGGCAGTTTTTTGGAGACATTTTTGAGCTAGCTTTAAACATTACATTCAACTTCAAATACTGTGACTTGGATAAAAAAATTAAGCTGCTGGTTAAATATATGGTTGATTGCGGGGTGGGGAGTATATTGCTTCTTGTGCAAGTATTGTAATGCTCAAATGCCTTTGACAGTTTCAGTACTCCAGTCGTAAGGAATAATTTTCTTCACCTGAGTAAGGACACCACACCATACAACCAGCTTTCCTATTTGCAACCTTGTACTCCCTCAACTCCATTCCAAGTGCGTACTGGATTACCGGTAACCTTTCTAAAATAAATGACTCTGAAAGCACATTATGAGATAATGAAGGAAACTGATCCATAGTGGGTGCAACCCATTCTTACGGACAAGCAAGCAGTTAGGAATTTTTATTGTTCGATCACTTGTTGTTTGCTGTCCTGAACTCCTTTGAGAGGGATGGTGGGATATAAATTTAAGAAAGAAAAAATGTACATTTAATGTTTCATAACATGGTTGTCTTGTATTAAATATGTTTTGTTTCTGGGCTAACAGTTTTGATGCTATGCCCTTTAAGCTGTGCTTGTAATCTGCAATGTGTTGACAATTTTATATGTCAGCCCCACAAGGGACCATCAGAAATACCTGAACATACTAGTAAGAAAGAATAGTAAATAAATATCTTAACATATGTTACTTTTGATGTGTATTTTTTAAAATTCAGATTTCAACTCCTTCACTTAAAAATGAATGCATCAGTATTAAAGGAAAATGGTACACTGTGTTGAAACAAATTGGCAGGGGAGGATCAAGTAAGGTGAGATTTTAAACGCAAGTTTTAATTCATTGGTAACTGTTGCCTGCGGAAGGTGGTTTAAAAATAATCACTGACATAACATACCATGTCATTGCTTCCCCTGTCCCCATCTCTCTTAAGCAACACCATTCTCTTTGTATTGTGCTTGTAATAGGTAGCTTCCCTTACAGGCTAAGTTCAAGAAGGTCCCTGACCTTGGTGTACTTAATATTTGGGAATGGACTTAAAAACAAGCAAAGCTGGTGCTTTGTATTCCTTTTTTTTTTGCAGGTGTTTCAAGTACTTGATGAAAAGAAGCAGCTTTATGCTATCAAATATGTCAATTTAGAAGAGGCAGAGCAACAAACTTTAGAAAGCTATAAAAATGAGATTGCACACTTAAATAAACTTCAGCAACATTGCGATAAGATTATCCGACTGTATGACTAGTGAGTAAATGTTTTTACAAACCCTACTTAATTAAAAACACCTCCCAAGTGTCATTTCCCATATATGACCTCATTTTCATAACTTGTTCTAGTGAAATTAGCAAGAAGAGTATCTACATGCTGATGGAATGTGGAAACATTGATCTTAATACTTGGCTTAAAAAGAAAAAAATTAACCCATGGGAGCGGAAGAGCTTTTGGGAAAATATGTTGGAAGCTGTCCATACAATCCACACACATGGTATCTATAAAAGCTTATTTTTATGTATTTGAATACTTTTACTGAACCTTTCAACACTCGCTGTTCACAGGAATGGCTACCAATGAATTACTAGTCAATACATTAGATTTCTATCTTTTTATGCATCCATAAACTGCTTTGAGGGTTTTTTTTCTACAATCAAGCGCTATATAAATCTGCCTCCTGGAAATCTAACAGAGAGGGACATATGCTTTTGACTATTTGTTTGCATTGCCTTAACTGTTTATATAACTATAATACTTGCATACTTTTAAAAGCGCCATCTACCGTGTTTCTCACAAAATAAGACGTGCCTATAAAATAAGCCATGGCACGATTTTCTGGAGGCAATAAAATATAAGACATACTCCCAAAATAAGACGTACTGGGGTATTGTTAGTGGTGGGAGCAGGTCTGCATGGCGCTTCTGCAGCGCGTGCCTTGCTGAGCCCCGACTGGGTCGGGACTTGGCGCGGGCGTGCTGCTGTCTCTCCCGGGTCCCGCTGGGTCGGGACTCGGCGCGGCGCGTGCTGCTGTCTTTGCCGGGTCCCGCTGGGTCAGGACTCGGCGCGGCGCGTGCTGCTGTCTTTGCCGGGTCCTGCTCAGTCGGGGCTCGACGCTGCGCCGAGCCCCGACTGAGCTGGAGCCGGCAAGCACAGCAGCGCGCGCGGAACTGATGCCAAAGTCAGGAGCAGACTTAAGCACACCAGGAGGAAGCCAACCATGTGTGAACCAGTACTTGTGATTTCTTTCCATACAAACCACAAACAGAAACCATGGTTGGTTTCCGCCCATGCACAGCAAAATCAGGAAGGAGTAATGGGCAGATGTGCTTGGCAGTGTATATCAGAATTCATGCAAGTTATCTATTTGTATTACGTGAAATTGAACTTTCGTTATGGTTTAATGTTCAGTGTGAACCAGGCTAGTAGCAGCAATTGAATGGAGCATTTTAATTATAACATTTAATTATATTCTGGGGAAAAGTAGTGTCTTGTTTTGTAAATTAACTTGAACTAGTTCTAATCTGGGAATATGTTTCCAAAGGGGTTTTGTTTTGCTTTTGTTTTGCTTTGTTGTGCAATGAAGGTTAGATAAAAACCTGTTCCCTCTGTGGAAGTAAATACTGTACTGTAGATTTCTTAGAGGAGGGTGAATGTCACAGCCAAATTGCAATCTCCGAGGTCTCTTATCATAGCACAAAATGACTTGGCTTTTCCTCCCATCCTTGTGTGTTGGCCAAGAAGGTTTGTAGGATGGGTGTGAGAGCACACAGTAAATGCACATATTTTTAATTTGTACTAATTGAACAAATTTTAATTTGCAGGTATTGTTCATAGTGATCTGAAACCAGCAAACTTTCTGCTAGTGGATGGAATGCTAAAACTAATAGATTTTGGCATTGCAAATCAAATGCAGCCAGATGTGACGAGCATTTTTAAAGATTCACAGGTCAGACTGTTGGGGCATCCTTGTGTTACCCTATTATGAATAAAATAGTACAAATGTCTGTTTTCACAATGACGGGACATCAGGAATGATGTGAGGGGTTTGGTGGGTCTTGATTTGTGTTTGCCTGTTTTAGGCAGGTTGCAGGTCTAGACATAGTCATACCGGATGGTTTCCCGGGGTGTGGACTACAGGAGTCACAACTACCACAGATGAAAGAAGGGATATTGCACAAAAGTTCATTGGAAGCTGCCTTATACAGAGTCTGCTCTTTGGTTCACCTAGCTCAATATTGTCTACACTGACAACAGCATCTAGCTCAATATTGTCTACACTGACAACAGCATCTTTTGGGGTTTCATACCATCTTTTCCAGCCCTACCTGGAGATGCCAGGGATTAAACCTGGGGTCTATTGCATGGAAAGCATATGTGTTATGGCATAGAGTTGCAGCCTGAATTATGTCCGGTTGCTGCGGAAATGTTGCAAGGTTTAGGTTATATCTTGGGTGTCGGCATCCAACAGAGATGTATCGCAGTGTATACATGCAGGGCATATCCCACTTCAGATGGGTCTGATAAGAGGATTCCTAAAGGGTGAAATAGCATAAAATGTCACAGAGTTAGAGAAATACTGTTTTGTGGGTTTTTTAAAGCTAGGAAATAGTTAAACATACTCCAGCTCATTTAGAATCAATATGTACGTAGCAGAACTAATCCCTTGACAAAGTTTAAGAGGTGGGGAGTGGGCCGTATAATTTCCTCCTTCTCTCCTGTCCAATTTAACCACAGTCAATGGATACTTTGGTTCAGACATTAGCTATGGCTCCTATTTTACCAAAGTTCTTAACCTTCTTCAAATCCTGGTTAAGCATAGAATCTGATTAGTCTTAACCATGGTTAAAATCATTGTGGCTGTATTCCTTAGCTTCAGTTAAGGCAACAGAAGGAATTTTCTTTGAAAGGGCAGAGCTGTGGAGAGGAGGTGCACAATCCCACAGAGCACTCTCTTAATTACTGTAGCTCTGTTACTTGAAACTGACTCACCAAACCTGACAAAAGTTGCTGGAGGCTTTATTGGGGTGGAGAATTGGGCATATAGTGTGACAACATCATTTTGAGAACGAAGATTTTTTAAAAAATGTTGATGTAGACATCGTCTGAATCATTCAGTGTTGGATTAGAATCACTGAGGAATTTTGAAAATTGCCTATATTACTATTTTCTCTCGGATAAGTTGCCTTAAACATTATGTTCAGAGCTTTCTGAAGTTTCCTAGACAAGCTTGTTTTTCTGTTCTAAAGTTTCGAATGAACTATAGCAGGATTTCAAGAGGATAAATTTTAAAAATGGTTTGTGAGCATTGTTTTTCAGGGCCCTTTTTAGAGCAATCTTTCAAACAAAATATGAGATTCTATTTTTAAATTATCAATTAATTACATGATTATATTTTTAATTGTTACTAGGTTGGCACAGTTAACTACATGCCACCAGAGGTCATTAAAGACATGTCTTCCTGTGGTGAAAATGGAAAACCAAGGTCAAAGGTAATAAATACCCTGTGGTTGAAGATCCATACTTTGGTTTGGATCTTACTTTCTAAATTTCCAAAAACCCAGGACAAAATAATTGGGTTGGGGTTTTTTTGTATGCAGTGATGTGAATAAAGCAGTTCCAATTCCAATTAAACTTTTTATTGCACTAGCCATAAGCCATGGCATCATTCAGAAGGAGAACAAAAAACAACAACAATAACCATAAAAATCATCGGACACCACACATACATTAAAACCACGGTCACGGCTACTAAAATTATTTGTTGGATTAAATAGAATAGAATAGCAGAGAGTGCTACTTTATAAGTAACAAAGTCGTCAGTGTCGCTCAGCAGCCATTTCACCCTTTCCACCCTATTCAAATGTGTTCCATTCGTAAACAGGGGGTTTATAAATCGGTCTCTTGGGTCTAGATATAACAGGCACTGCAATAAATAACGGCACAGGTCCTTGACACAGGGTTGTCCACACAGATAGTCTCTCTTTGTAATGGACTTTGCCGTACCGTCCATCCAACACCGCCGAGGGCATCGATTGGAATCGTAATAAAGCAGTTAGAAAAGGGCTTGTATGGGCAGTGTGGTGTGACGGTAGCAGAAGTTGAAATAGCATCAAATTTAGAATTGATCCTGAGTTTAATAAGAGCTTCATAATGGGTTATATCCAGTCCCAGCATAAAGACACTCAGCCTTACGTACTTCTTGGGTGGCTGGCAATCGGGATCCTTGGGGAATGCCTGAGATGTGGGGCAAGAGACTGCAGTAGGAATGGGGAGAGGGGCGTCAGATGGAGGCGGCTTACTGTGTGGAGGAGCAAGTGTCCTTATACTGGCGCTAGAAATTTGTGAGAGGAAGAGCTAAAATGTGAAACTAGCACCTTCTGCAACTACATGGGAGAGTGAACTCTGGGGAAAGGTTAACCCTACACAGCCAGCAAAAATACCGTAGAGGTCAGGAAAACATGCCTACATATATACACACGTACATAATTTTTGGTGTGGGTTTCCTTTCCACAGTTTAAACCATGCTCAAGTGGCTTACAACATAAAAAACATTACTACCACGTAACGAAAGTAATAATAAGAAACAATTTCTGCAAAAAACGCAAGATCTAAAATAAAGGTACAAACAGTAACAGCAACAATGCCCCCCCCCCCAATAAAAATCCCAAACAACACACCAGCCCAAGAGTCTGTTCAGCTTTGTACCTGGAGTCAGTCAGGGCTCCGCCTCCCAGGCCAGGTGGGAAAAGGCCTGCAAGACAGGTCTCCCAGGACTCACAGCCAAGATCCTCTATGGCCGCCTCAGCAGCCTTCCTTCAACCAAACCTTATTTCTTAGGCCATTAATGTTTATGCAACTTTTAAAACAATTAAACTCGCTGTGGTCTCTCTTGAAGTTAATTTTTTAAAAAACCTTGTATAACGATGATGTTAGCCAACAGAAGAGCCAAAAACACTTCAAGGTTTTCACATGCATTTTCTAAGTAATTTGTTAAGCAGCCCCATAAAGTATTAGCATTCCCATCTCGCAGATGGGGGTATGAGGTGAGGAGCAATTCATTTTACTATTTTGCAAAATTGGTTCAGCCAAAGACACGTGGGCTTAAGTGAACAGAGTAAAATTGCCCTACATTAAGTTGCCTATGTTCATTTTCTTCTATAAACTGACTCCCATGCCAGCATGTTAAATATACACAAAACTGAGGCTCCCGTTGTCCATATTCCTCCCCTTATTCTGAAACTAACCTACCTGTACTCATGCTGCATTAAAAAGCAGACATTCCAGTGTAACAGGTTTATGTTTCAGTCAGTGCAAGGTAGTATGAGAGAATCTTTATAATTGTATTCCATTTTCTGTTGATCCCTTTCCAGGGCATCAGTTTCTTAAACAATTTTTATAAGCATATTATTCAAAAATTTAAATGGTCTGCCTTTGAAGCAATGTTTCCATTCTTTTAAATTACAAAACTGATAAAGTAGATTTCTCTGTGTGGTTTTAACTGTGTACAAATTACTTTTCCTGACAATTAACACCCTACTTTCGGCAACATCGACGCAAAGGTGTGTCATTGATCAGATTTTGAAATATAGATGCTCTCCTTTATTGCTTAATTGTTATGCTGCTGCACCAGGTTTTATAATTGATTGCTTATTCAGTTGCATCACATATGTTAATGTAATGGCAATAGCTTCAAAGTAATTGTGTTAATTGTGTGAGGAACCTCTATCTATTATCTATCTATCTATCTATCTATCTATCTATCTATCTATCTATCCTTGCCTTTGTTTTTAGATCAGTCCAAAAAATGATGTATGGTCATTGGGCTGCATTTTATACTGTATGACCTATGGAAGAACTCCATTTCAGCACATAACAAATCAGATTGCAAAACTTCATGCCATAATAGACCCTAGTCATGAAATAGCATTCCCTGATATTGCAGAAAAAGACCTCCATGACGTATTAAAGGTAACCACCTGTGTAAATTTGTACAATATCATTTTGTTTAGCAGTCTTAATGTATATATCAAACAGTTCCTGACTTTTTATCATTTGTTGCTGAGGGGTGGGGGACTACATCTGGGCTTGGATCCTGAGAACCATGAAAGGAAGCTAACAAAATGGGACTTTCTTGGTTCTCCTCCTCCCTAACGTTTTCTCCCCCTGCCCAAGGGGAAAGTTTAAAGGTCCCCCTGAACAGCTTGCAGTGGGGCACAGACAGGCTGGTGAGGGAAGGAAGAAATTGCTCAAAATCTGGTAGAAGGATCTCTTCCTTGAGAGGGTTTTTGGGGAGTGGGATGGGATGGAGCTGTAGTGCAGAGGACAGAGACAGGAAAGAGTACATTTCACAAGCTCCTTTTAGATAACTAGCCTATTGGAAAGAAGGTAGCGTTCTGCTTAATCTTAGTTTATTACCATCCATTATCATTATCATTATCATCATGGTTGTTCTAACATGGCCAGTTTCTTTACGGGGTTGATATAACTTTTATTCATTTAATGCATCATTTGGACCTACTGTTTATTTAATCCTGTGACATAGAACAGTAGTTTCCCCAGCTTTCCCTCCCACGGACCACTTGAAAATTTATAAGGGTCTTGGCAGACGACTTAATGGGTTGGTTTTTCTTTTTATCTGCCTGTTGTAGCAATTGTAATGCTTTGTGCTAGATGCGGTATGATTCTTAATTTTATAGCTTCTCTTAATACGTTTATTGTATTACAATTCTGTAAATTGTAATACAATAAGCATATAAGAGAAGCAGCAAAATTTAAATTGTAAGTGTTCTTTACAGAAACTGCAGGGACCGCCTGAATAAGCTGGTGGGCCATGGATCACTTTTGGGGAAACATTGACATAGAATATTTACAGAATGCATTGCATTGTGAAACAGCAGGCTGAATCTGATGCTACAAGGCACAAGCTAGATTAATGGAGAGCACTTTTAGTTCACTAGGGATACTTTTCCTATATAAAATGTGGAAAACAAAGTTGAGAAATAATATTCTTTAGAAAACTGAATTTTATTAATTCCATCTTGTAACTTCTCCCCTCAGCGCTGTTTGGTAAGGAATCCCAAGCAAAGAATATCTGTCTCTGAATTGTTGGTTCATCCTTATGTACATATTCAAGCCAATTCACAAACAGGTAACTTTATCTGTTACTGAATTTCACTTTATTTCACCAGAGTTTTATATAAAGGTGTTCATTCTCTTGTCTAATACTCTCACAGAGTAAACAATATGCCTGCTAACCTAAATATATCACCATGTGCTCTGGTATCTGAATTTTCATTCAGCGTAGCTGGACATTTTAAGCATAACCAGATTTTAACATTTTTCTAGGGGGTTCAAGCACAAAAGGGACAACAGAGGAAATAAAACGCATCCTTGGTCATCTTGTTGGTCTGAACTCTCCTAACTCCATTTCTAGAGCTACTAGAGTAAGTAAATGTATTTGTAGCAGTGGTATTGTTACTAAGAACTTAATATTTATAATACTTAAAGCAGAAAGAGAATGTAGAACTGATACAGTTCCTATTTATTTTTATACAAAATAAAGAAGATACAAAGATACAAAACAAGACACATAAAAAGTCCACTTGGGACAGGAAGGTGTGTGTGACAAAAGTGTAGTGAGGAATGTTGTGTGAGATGGACAGGAGAGGAGGGTGCAAAAATAGTGAATTTGAGAAGCAGCAGATCTTAATAAGCAGTGATGAATGGTTTGGTGTGTAAAGAGAGGAAAGGCTTTCACCCTAACAGGGAGTGATATGGTATAAAAGAGAAAAGAATATAAGCTCATAATCTTCAAAGCAATGTGTTATGGCAAGTAAACAAATCAAACCAGGCAGTACTTCAAAATAGTAATATAAGGGAAATGCTCTCGCTTAAAAGAAAGATTTGGTTTGCATGCAGGAGGTGTTTAGAAACGAGAGCGGTAGCTCCTCCTACCCACCTGTTGAAGCTCAATCTGTTACACATTCATGGGAATTATTGGGTTGTTTCCAGTGCTAGGCCTACTCAGAGTAGATCCATTAAAATTAATTATATGATTGTCGTAGGTCCATTAATTTCAGTGGGTCTAATCTGAATAGAAGCTAGTTGAGTATAACCTATTATATTTAAACTATATGACGTTTCCAGCAGAAACTTCCCCCCAAGGCATTTTATTTAAATGATTATTTATTTTGTGATAAAAACTGAGAGACACAGTGAATTAAGGGATTAAGAGATTAAATAAACCACAGTCAAGGAAAAATCCCCGTGGGATAACTGGAATCAGCTTTTCATCATTTTATCCTAAGAGGTTGCCATTTTGGGGGTGGGCACTACTTGCAGCAAATCAGGATTATGACTATAGATACTACTTCTTGTCTCTATAAACAAGGCCACATTGTGGTGGCTTCAGTAAAACCTTCGTAAATTTACAAGCCTTGGATCTAGTTGGAATTCTCTAGGCATGTCTGCATTTTAATAAAAATAAAAATTAATAAACTCATTCAGTCATGTTGAGGTTAACTTTAACTGTTAAATGAGGCAAAAATTCATATTGGGCAAAATGACTGTACTCTGCATGGTAGTACTCGTCTATCACAGTGAAAATTCAGTGGTACTTTTGTTGTTGTTGTTGTTGTTGTTGCTTCTAGCAATACTTTTTTAGGTGCAATAAAAGCTGATGTGAGCATTCTTTTTAAGCCGAATACACTTTAATTCAAGGATTGGGTATTGACAAAAGTGTGCAAGTGAATAATCTTCAGTTTTATAATTTTTCATTCAGATGTAGACAAGTCAAAGGGTGCCCGGAGTAGACAAGCATGTGGAGCACTGGGGAAGGAGGGGTTAGATTCTGTGCACAGAACACCGTTGCTGGGTCACTTCCCAGAATCGGTATGACATTGGCTAGTGTGAGCATTCAAGCCCTGCTTATGGAAAGGATTTTTCACTGGCTTCTACATAGAAATGGCATATTGACAAGAGGTCATTTATCACAAAAAGATCCCTTTCCCAGGGAGCTTGCAGTCTAAATTTCATCAGTGGCTGGGAGAGAGTGGAAGGAATTGGGAGCTAGTTTTTTTTTTTTTGTGGGCAAGGGGAGACAGTAGAGTGAGATTCGGGGGGGGGGGAGGGAATTATGTGAGAATTCAAATAACTATGCTATCAACTGGGGATATGGGGGAAGGGTTAAGTCAAACGCTCCATGCAAAATATGAGCTTTGAAAGGGGGTTTGAAAGAAAACATGATAGCATCTGATGATCTGATTTGCTTTTTTTTTAATGTTTCAGGCTTTATACGAGCAGTGCAGCAGCGATGAAGGTTTAGATGTGTCTGCTTTTGCAAACTGTGACAAGAAAACATGGAGCACAAAGTGATACATAAAGTTTAGCTTCAAAAAGTATTAATGAAGACTTGATAAGACTATTCTAGGCAATAGTTGGTCTGTTTAAACCGAACTGCCTTGCCTCTGATTGTTTTATGGTCTAAATGTTCTTTGTCATTTGTTTATCCAGTATTTGTATGTTGGTCTTACGGGACAGTCAGTCGTGATATAACGTCAACAGATTGGTTCAATGTGTGGATATTTGGGTACAAAATACAGATGAGGCCTTAAAATTTGAAAATGTGGAAGATATTTTGTTGCATTTCTTTAAATCATGCCCCCCAATGACTTTGGGTTAGAACAAACTTCATTTGCCTCTAGTATTTGCCAGTATTTTTCTTGGAATATTGACTTCTTTGTTTTCGTTTACTGGTGATGTGGGACACTATGAATTTTGCTACTCCTATACTCTGCTTTTTGTTTTATGCTGTTACAATACCGACATGGATTTGTTTTGATTTATAAATGACACCAAACTTTGTAATAAATAAAAAATGAATGCTGTAAATAATAATAATAATAATAATAATAATAATAATAATAATAATAATAAGATTTATACTGTTATTCCTAGAATGTGATTTTTTTAATTAAAAAATGGAAGAATTCTTCCAAAGTTAAATAGCTATAAGTATTGAAATACTGAGTACCTTTACAGTTTGGAAAGGTGACCAAAATAATCCTGTATGTGAAATCTTAGGTTGTCTCCAACTCAGCCGTGATAGCTCCTTTAACTTTTTCAAGTTCTCTGAATTTGTTCTTCATTAATGTCAAGATGGTAGACATTTCCTCTAACTATAGGCACAATTACGACATCATTCAGGCAAAGAGAAAGCATATTAAATCTGCATTGTATCTGAATAATTTAGTCCAGGGATTAACACCTGTTCCAATGCAGTTTCAGGAATGGCAACATTGGAATTTAAATACTGTGGCTTGCTTTTAATTTTGGCAATACTTCTTTCTCTGGAGATTATCCTTATTTGTGCAATTCTTGGGGGTTGGGTGTGGCTCTCTTCATATTATGAGCCTACAAGAAGAACCTGTACTTCATTTTCTCATATGTTAAATGTTTTAGTTAGGAGTTGTTCTTTTAAAGCACTATATAAATAGTTACTACTTTGCCACAGAGTCCACCAAATGGTGGGAATGTGTATAGAAATAGGCCTGTAAACATCAAATCCAGCTTGGTGGGTCTGTGACTGCCAGGATCCAACTTGGAGCTTAACTCTGTTACTGATTATTTAAATTTTCTAGGCTCCCTTTCAAGGCAAAAGGGCTTTCTAAGAGTGTAACGCTCCTACCATTTATAGACATTCAAAACAAGTGTGGGGATACCTTTGGTTCTCCAGAAGTTGCTGAACTTACAACTCTCATCAGTTCCAGCAAGCATATGGCCAATGGCTGCCTAGGACAGAGGTCCCCACACTTACCACGCTTCGGGCTGGTGCCCAAAGCGCTGATCACGTGGTGGAGGGCGAGGGAGCGCGCACCCATACGCATGTGTGCACACACTTTCCAGCGCACTTCCAGGTCGCAGGAGCACCGGAAATAGCTTGTGTGCATGCGTTTGGACCTCCTCCGACCCGAAAGTGCGCCGGAAATGACGTGCAAGCTATTTCCAGTCCTCCTTCGACCCGGAGGTGGGCAGCCGCGCTGCGCCGGTAAGAGCGGTTGGCGGGCTGGATAAATGAAGCCTTCAGGTCGTATCTGGCCCCTGGACCGTAGTCTGGGGACCCCTGGCCTAGGATGATGTGAGTCGCAATTAAGCAACTTCTGGAGCACCAATAGCGAAGATTTTTCGCAATCCAGCTCTGTGATCATATAAAACTAGTTAAACCCTTTGAACAGGAGCACGTCACCCTTCAACAGGTAGTTCTACCCTGATTGCTTTCTCTCTCTCTCTCTCTCATTACTGATGCAGAATTCTCAAAGCATTGCATCTACTGAGTTCTTTAATGGGAAGAAATATGTAAATGAATGCTAGTTTGCCTCTTTTTTTTCATTTGCATCTATCTCATGGCATCATTGTCATTATTGTGGATGATATATGCAATGCTCAGTCTATATTAAATTGCAGGGACTCCTTGGGTGGTAAGCGGCAGCGCTTTTGTGTAAAGACTCGTGGGAGAAGTTCAACCATTTGTCCACAACTGGATTTCTTTCTCTTTTTAGCAGTTTGAAAGAAGGCAATGGGCTGTATTAATAAGCAATAGAAATGAGATAATAAATAATGACAACAATAATGCGGGGGCGGGGAGGAAATAATATAGATGCTGCTTCCAATGAAACTGAGATGGCTAGTCAAGCCCACTAAAAAGGCCAACCAAGAATGAATACAGAGAGAAGATAATGGATTTTCCACACACTCTTCACCCACAACAGCTGATGCCTCATTCTGTTGCAGGAAAAATCCCTTTTCTTTATTCACCCCAGTGCATTTTTTATTTTTTTGCCTCGGTGGTTCTCAGTTTTATTTCCTCACAACAGCAACACAGCATTTGCTTTTACCCCTCACCTGCAAAAACAAACAAATGAAATTGCCCTCTCCATCTGTAGATCCATGATCAATGCCCAACATTTTTGAAAATGTGGGTGGACACCTAATTGTTGGGACCTTCAGGTGTTGCCTGTGAAATCTGACACCCGAGACCTCCTAACTAGTGAATGACACTTCTAAACACAGCCCTTAATCAGGTTCACAGCCCATCCCTCCAAGGTGCATTATAAACTCAGAAATCCTCAGTGATGACAGCCCCACTCCATTCCCAAGGGATGGGAGAGGAGGCAGGATGGGTTGTGAAACTGGATGAGGCGAGAACTTAGCTTGCAAATAAAAAGTGGGAGAACGACAAGACTAGTCTAGTCCATTATGTATCTCCTCTAACCAGACTGAAGCAAGCACCTGTGTTGCCTAGCTCTTTCTCTGATGATGGCCTGCCCTCTCCTGTTCACATTTCCACCATAGCGATTCTGCCTGTTTGTGTTGTGGCTTTCGTGTTTGGCTGACTCAATGTCATCTTGTGCCTCCCTCAAGCCTGAGAAATGGCAATGAAGAATAACACCATCTCAATGAGAAGGGGCTGATCTGTTCTGGGCAAGAGAGAGATAATTCTAAATTGACTATATTGTTCGGTTAAAGGCTCTGGGGTAGAGAAATCTGCTCTGAGCCCACAAGACTACAAAGATAAATAAAGTCCAGGCCTGCAAACCTTTTAACCCAAACCAGAAATACCACCAGTCATATATGGAGATCTGCCAGCAGCTTGACTCCCACATTTCGAGGCCCAGGTATGCAGCAAAAACAAGTTATTTATCAGGCTGCCTTCATATGCGGTGCACGGTTTGGGAACTCACAAGCTGCATAGGCCAAATCTGCACTGATATGTAAGAGTTTGACACAGTTCTGGATCTCCTGCATACTCTAAGAACCTGACCTACAGGCAACAGTTTAACCCTATGCAAGGTTAATACCCTGCTAAGTTATTTGTTTCTTACCTTGGACTGAACACTTGTGCAGACTTATGTGCCATTGACCTTGGAGGGACTCCTTTTCATAATAATAATAACATAATAACATGTGTAGATCGAGCAGTTCGGGTTTGGCTTGTTCGCCACAAGCATATTGTGATGAGTTTGTGAGTGCTGGACACTTCTAAATTGTTGGAACCAGTAAGTGTCAGAATTTAATGAAGACTCCAGGTGTTAAGGCTCTGGGTGTCAGACCTGTGCATATTAGACTGTATGCTAGACACTTCTAATCCTTTAAATAAGCTAGGTGTTAAAAACTCATTAAGCAAAGCTAAGCTTCCTGTGTTGAAGTGATAGCCTGGGGATGGGCCATTTTGAATAAAATATCAAGGGACTTGGTCCAGACAACAATTTCTCAATAGGAAATGCCAGCGCTCAGAGCAGGCATAGGCAAACTCCAGCCCTCCAGATGTTTGGGACTACAATTCCTATCATTCTTAGCTAACAGGAACAGTGGTCAGGGATGATGGGAATTGTAGTCCCAAACATCTGGAGGGCTGGAGTTTGCCTATGCCTGGCTTAGATACTGTAGTTAGAAGTTAAGTGACCAAGATGCAAAGCAGCCAGCAGGGCATGATGGCTGATGCCTGTTTGAATCCAGGGAGAAGCAAGACCCTCTTGGGGTGCTGATATTGTGAATCCCTCCATTGTAGGGTCAGGGTGTATATATGTGTAATTAAACCATCCATCATAAGGGCACTGCAGTCTCCACTGTGCCTCATTCCCAAAGGGAACACAAAACCTGGGTAAGCACATGCAGCAATGTTTTTGTTTTTATTTTTGTAAACAGCTTTGGGGTTGTTTTTTTTTTTAATCAAGTGGTGTGTAAATTTTATGAAATAAAACTAGGCTTTTCTCACATTAATTAATGACCCCAGCTTAGGTTAACTGATGTTAGAGGCTCTGCTCTGAGTAGAGCTTAGTTTAACCAGTGTGGTTGTCTCTCAAGTTCAGAACAGTGCAGTCTGTCCTATGCAGTCTCCGTGTTGTAGAATACTGAGCTTCCGATAAATTCAGTGAATGAAGCAATAAAAAGAAACACTTGCATTTCCTTAGTTGTGCCCAAGTTACATTCCCTTTATGATGAATAATTTGCTTTTTGAAACTCGTCAGTCTAAAACAGAAAATAGCTTAATCACCTCTACTGTAGCCAGTAGCATTTTCCTTCCACACACACAAAAAATGCATATCCCCTTCCTAAGACTCAGGACGTACAAACAAAGAGTAAAATTAGCACCCTCAATGAATCCGGGGTTTATGATTGTAAAACGCAGGCTGAGCCTGATCATGTTCATACACACTTCCAAGATAGTTTATATGTGCTTGTCAACCTGTCTTCACAGGTTGTATGGAAATCTAAATTAGAATGGGAAACTTAATACAGCCTGAATGTCACCGAGGGGGCAAGTGAAGTGGGTATTCTCCCCCTACCCCCCAAGCGATGGAAATGCTCCCAGCAAAAACAAAACAACAAAAACCACTAAGGAGTGATTAGCAAGAGAGCTGCAGTAGGTGATCTCCGTGTGCTCTCCTGGGAATTGTTGAAATCTTAAGATAACATCTGACTCTTCACCTCAATTCCTCAGCACTTGACTGGCAGAACTCCCAGTGCTGAAATCATGAGACGCCAACTCTAATCAGATGAGCTTTTAAAATATGGGTGGCTCTCGTGTTGGAAGAGATGACTAAGGAAGAGGTGGCTGTGTCTTAAGCAGCAATCCATGTACCCGTGTAGGTCTTTCTTTGGAGCAGGTGTGCAAAGGATTGCACAAATTTAATGTTCATCACGCACTGAATGTTATCAGCTCATTCACAAAAGAGCTTCATGCTGAGGCCGTAGAAGATAGCTTCAATAAGTTAACCTTGGGTGCACTGGCATACACAAAAGCAATTGCCAGGACACACCTGTTCAACAGATGTGTGCTTCTTTTAAAGATGCAAATCACTAGCTCAGTGAAAAGAAAGGTTGGTTCGGGATGACTCACCCTAGCAGGTGGTTAGGGGAATGTTAACAGGAGTGGGTGAAGTTTCTTTCCCTGTTGCTCTGCTCTTCACCCAAAGCAGCTTTTAACTGGGGCCAGTAGGCAGGTGTACCTAGCACTGTCTGAAAATGTACAAGGGAAAGACATGGGATATAGCTTAACAGTAGATCTTTTTATGCAGAAAACCCCAGGTTCATTCCCTGGCATGTCTGGTTCAAAGGCTCAGATTACCGGTGATGGGAAACACCTCTGCCTGAGATCTTACAAATCTTGACTGCAATCAGCAGGGACTAAATTGGGTTAGAAGCACAGGCCATTGTCACATTTATTAATTCCAGGATCAAAAGAAGTTTGAGACTGCAAGGTAGCTTCCTGTTATAGCTGCCTTGGGAAGCTGCTTAATGGTTTCCAAGAATATGAAACCATGTTTTAAGTTGCCTTCTAAAGACTGGCTTGTTTGCAAGCTATTAACCACAGTTCCACTATGGATTTAATGGAAAGCTATGAGTAACACTGGCTTCCTGGCTTGTTTACTTGCTTGTGTGAAGGGAGGAGAAAACAGCCATGGATGAGATGGCAGGATCATTCCTGGCTGTTTAATCTTTGCTACCAGGTTGCAATGTGACAGCATCCCCTAGAGGACAATAATAATAATACAATAGGGCTGTGTTTGTATTAAACACCCAAAGTGCTGTTTTTTCCTTTTCAACTGATAGGGAAGGTGATCTGGCTGAGTATTCTCATTCCAGTATTAGAAGTTGATAGCAGTTCATCTATTAAACACACTTTGTCAGCATGTGACTTAGGACTGTTTATAGATGGGTGTTAGTGCTGGATGCAGACATGTTTGAAGTCCTGTAGCAGGGCTGGGGAACTTGTGACCTTCCAGATGCTATGGAACTTCTCGTTGTGAGAGCTCTGATAGGCATGGCCGATGGGCAGGGACGATGGCAGCAGTAGTCCAATAACATGGGGTTGGACAGGACGACTCTTGTGGTCCCTTCCAACTCTCCAATTCTACGATTCTATCAACCCTAGAGGGCCAACGGACTTTCTGTCCTTTCAACACAAATGACAACAGCAAGTCTTTGACTTGCATTTATTATGCAGCACAATTGCCACAAACTAGTATGTCATGCACTGAAGAGAGGCAAGAGCAGAGCTTGCTCGGTGCCTTTTGCTGACCTCAGATGTCCATGTGAGAATGGCCACTGTATCTAAAAGACACATACTTTGAGAGAAGAAGGTGTGTCTTCAGCCTTGCCCTGCAGCTGCCTACTTTCCTAGGAATCTCAAGGGTTGAAGAAGAAGCACCTGCGGCCAGATCCCCTCCCCAATGCAATTTGGTTCAGGACATGGGAGGAGGAGGAACGGACATACTTTGGGGATAGGCATAGGTAGTAGATGTATGTTGCAGCATGCAGCAAAGCAGGAGGTTGAAATCGGAGCAGGGAGGTGACAGCACAGAGGGGAGAACGCTGCACGCAATTCACTTTGACTTTAGGTTGGGGTGGGGAGAAGCTTCAAATGTCTGCTGATTAATTGCTTTTAAGAACAAAGGCTGCGAAGTCCGTGCAACTTAATTGTCTAAGTAACAGTGCTTGCCAATATACTGTTGCTTCACTCATCCTATGCTTGCTTGCATCTCGTTCAAGTGTCACAGCCTCAGTGTTTTTTCTTCTTCTTTTAAGATCTGTGATAAACACAAAACTTCATCAACCCACACGCATTTGTGCAATGAGAGATCAGGGAGAGCATCTCAACAAGATTCCACAGCAAAGCAAACAGACATGCTTTGGGCACATCCAAGTTCCAGCTAACACTGAAGACACTGGAGAAATCTGAGTGATTCCACTCAGCGGCGGAGCAAGCAGATCAGGTGCCTGGGGCGGCACGCATGCCCTGCGCCCAGGGGCAGGGCCAATGGCCAATAGGCTGGTGCGAGCTGGGGCAGGACTGCCTACCTCCTCCCACTCAGCTGCCCTACAGCTGAGGGGGAGGCGACAGGCGGACCATTTGGGGCAGTGCAGAGCCTGCGGGTGCCCAAGCCACCACATTAATCCCAGGAGAGACACGTGGCTCGGGCGTTGTGCAGGCCCCACAGTGAGTGCCGCCTGGCATTTTGTCACCCCCCCTCAGTACGCCTTTTGACACCTGGGGCGTACCACCCCCACCACACCCCCTTCCTCCACCCCTGATTCCACTCCGGATCAAGGCACAGTCAAGCCCAACGATGACCAATTTCCACCAATGCCCATGTGGCATAAGGGCAGGTACATGGGCCCCTCCCTGAGGCAACCCAGCCAGATGGGTGGGATAATAATAATAATAATAATAATAATAATAATAATAATAATAATTCCCCATTTGATTAGTGTTCAAGTGACTGGATCCAAGAGGCACAAGGGGCAACTTCCATCCTTTCAACCTGGCTAGCAATAGGAGCTAGGTTGGTAGTGCCCCTCCACCTGCCAGGGGCTCTGACATCTAACCTGTGATCAGCCAAGTTAGAGACTATCCTCCAAGTGGGAAACGGTGTGGAGTAAGTGAAGAAAAGAGGGGCTCAACAGTTGCTCCATTGCCTTGATCCTTTTGGTTGCCCTTTTCTCGTTGCCCAATATTATAATGCCATCATGCAAATCTTTGGTGTCACTGTACAGTTCTGGTTGCCTCACCTCACAAAGGAGGTGAGATACCAGCTAACAGAGGTGAGATATTGCAAGCAAATGCCACAAGCATTGTACAGTTGTTTTGGGTGGGGCCTCTGGTCTATGAGCAGTCCCAGACTGCTGTCCCATTGTTCAGCTCTGGCAGTGCCTCTGTTTATGTGACCAAAAATCTAGGCGACCATTGTCCATTTCCCTAAAGTTATTTTAATTCCAATAACGAGAGATTGCTGTCTCATATAAATTGGATTGAAGTATAAGGTTGTCCTTGTCCAGTATAAATGTTTGTTTATAACACTGACAAATAGTCCTACCAGTCAGAAATGTGGCACACAATTAAATATGCATTTGCCATGTTTGCTAAGCTGGTTTGACTCAACGTCCCTTAGCACAGAGATCTGTTAAAGGGTTCCCAGAATGCATTTCCTCACTCGTAGTTTCTGAGAATTCTACTTTTGATGAAACCTTTGTTTTCAGAATTGCTATGGAACTGCTGCCAGCATATTTGTTACAGTAAATATTAATAAAAAAACATAGTGATACATCACTATAGAGTGTGCAGATATGCTCTACTTGTTTCTGCTAACAGAACTGAAAAACAGAAAAGAAATAAATTATCTGTGCTTCCTACCACTATATATAGCCTTTTTAAAAGCCATTTTTAAACATTCCTGCTCTTCCTTTTTTCCCTGACTTTCCCGCTTTAGTCTCTTTGTTCTTGTAAAATTGAGGCACTGCCAATTAGTAGTGATTAACAGATGAGCTTTGTTATAATATTTTGCTCTTATTGCCAAGAAAGAGTTACTGAGCTGGGCATGTTAATGATGAAATCTTCCTTAGGCTAATCTTCCTGCAAAATAAAACAAACAAACCAGAAATTCGTGCTGTGTGTAATGGCACCATTTTTATTTATTTATTTTTGCTATGGAGCCATGTTCTAGTTTGTTTATGAATTTTATGAGGTGTGAAGGAGCTCCCAGGCTATCCTTAAATACTATACCACGAGATAGGCCTGTTCTGCTCTTTCACTTATACATGGGCAAATGCATGATCAGACTTGAAGTAGGAGCAAATATTGCATAGCACAAAAGCTAATGAAAGCAATCTCATTCTGCCTTGAGACCTGGAGTTTTGATTTGATCATGGTGATGGCTTTAGGCATCTCTGGTTCCTATTTATTGTTCTTCTTTATTGTTTATTGTTTGGTAAATTTTGCTACCATGAAAACACTCTCTCAGGGCTGATTATCACTTTAGTAAAGGTAAAGGTACCCCTGACCATTAGGTCCAGTCGCGGACGACTCTGGGATTGCGGCTCTCATCTTGCTCTATAGGCCGGCGTTTGTCTGCAGACAGCTTCTGGGTCATGTGGCCAGCATGACTAAGCCACTTCTGGTGAACCAGAGCAGTGCACGGAAATGCTGTTTACCTTCCCACCGGAGTGGTATCTATTTATCTACTTGCACTTTGATGTGCTTTTGAACTGCTAGGTTGGCAGGAGCTGGGACCAAGCAACAGGAGCTCACCCCGTCGTGTGGATTCGAACCACCGACCTTCTGATTGGCAAGCCCTTAGTTGAGTGCGAAATAGATATTTTCCACCTCAAGTGGCTAGAATGATGCGTGTGTCTATTTTTAAAACTAGAGGCACTGTGTCACAGTGGTTCTGTTCCTACCTTGGACAACAGATTCCAGAAGGTTCTGGGGGAATACTGCCTGACTCCATGACATATTATGCTTTGTACCCCCCCCCCATTGTTTAACATCCACATGGACCTGCTGTGTGAGATCAACCAGAAGTTTGGGGTGAGGTGTCACCTGCGTAGATCAAGTCCAATAATAGAAGCCAAATCTTAGGGGCTGAAGCCCCTTTCCCCAACCCCTCCCCCCTCCATGCTCCACAAAGCTGAAATTTTATTCAAGTTGGCACCCCTGAGTTCAATTGCATTCTTTCACATGCATCATATTAATGTCTTACTCTGTTCAGTTGCGAAGGAGAGTACAGTCTGGATCCCACTGCTACTTTGTTGCTGTACAACTGGGGTGGGGGGAACTTTTCTCTCTCTCAAGAGCTGTACAGTTGTTCCTTGATTGTTGAACGGAATCCATTCCGGAAGTCCGTTCGGCAACCATGGCATGGCTTCCGATTGGCTGCAGGAGCTTCCTGCACGCAATTGGAAACCACGGAAGCCGCGTAGGATCTACGGGTTCCAAAGAACGTTTGCAAACTGGAACACTCACTTTTGGGTTTGGGGCATTCAGGAGCCAAAACGTTTGAGTCGCAAGGTGTCTGTGATCCAAGGAACGACTGTATTGACTTGAGAGTAACCTTGGGGGCTGAAATGATGATGATGATGATGATGATACTAGGCAGGACATTCATTTTCTTTTTGCCTCTCTCTCTCTCTCTCTCTCTCTCTCTCTCTCTCTCTCTCTCTCTCTCTCTCTCTCTCTCTCTCCTCTGTTCCCTGTCCCTTGTCACTAACCCATGATTTTTACCCTGCGAGCAGCCATCAGCATAAATACTATTAGTTCTTGCTTGTTTTGTTCCTCCCAAATAGTTTAAAGAGCTAACGCTGTTGTGACATGCATGTGTTTGCTGTTTGACACCTGCTATTTCTGCCTAATTCCAAAACTGTAATATAACAGGACATGACCAGCTCATAGGTATATATCAGGAGTGGGGGTCCTTTGACCTTCCAGATGCAACTCTCATCAGCCACAGCAGGTATAGCCGATGGTCAGGGATGATGGGAGCTCTGGTTCAGTAGCACTTGGAGGGCCAAAGCTTCCCCCCACATGGTCTACATCAGGCATCCCCAAACTTCGCCCCTCCAGATGTTTTGGACTACAATTCCCATCTTCCCCGACCACTGGTCCTGTTAGCTAGGGATCATGGGAGTTGTGGGCCAAAACATCTTGAGGGCCGCAGTTTGGGGATGCCTGGTCTACATGTATCTTGCTGGTTGCAATTCCTCCAAGGATTCTTGACTCCCAATTGTTTAAGAATAGCAGCAATAAAATAACACTTAATGAATAAACCTTGATGAGTGGATTTTTGTGAGTTCTGCTCAGTTAAGGTATCCAAAACAAATCCCTGGATTCAGAATTATTTCATTCTAAGCACATGCCTTTTGTCCCAGGCAAGATTCCCCACGTCTCTCCATCCTGTTAATGGAACACTGAAAAAAGAAAAAGCTTTGGTGACAGGAAGGCTGCAGCTTTTCATCCCAGAGAGCACATAATTGTGGCAGCAACAGCCTTTCCACCTTCTTCAGCCTGCAAAGGTGTGTTTCTGCAACTTGCTCACTTATAAGAGGATGATTAAAAATAGAGAAGCAGGGGGCAAGGGGAAGGCTTGAGCAACTTAGCATTCTGCATCCAGCTAAGGGCAACCTCATGCCGCTTGTGACACTGTTAAGGCCCAGAAATCTATCAGTAAGCAAAGTATCACTCTTTGCAGAGTCAGGGGATTGCCCTTGTCGCCTGTAATTTCTGGGGCTGCCTCAGCTACTCAACTGGTTTATTTAATCACCAGCTCATTAGTATAATCCCTCTCAATTACAAAACCACTATCTTTTAAAAGCCTGACACTTTAACTGGTCTTTGGCAGCGGCGTAGCTAGCCGCTCGGGTGCCGCGTGTGTGTCCTGCAGCCGGGGGAGGGGGGGCTGCGCGGAGCCTCTCCGCTGCCTCCCACTCAGCTGTAGGGTGGCGGAGGAAGAGGCAGAGGGCAGACTCAAGTCCCACACTGCCGTTTTAGGCAGTGCTGAGCCTGCAGGCACTCAAGCCACCATGTCACTCCCAAGAGAGACACATGGCTTGGACATGCTGTAGGCCACGCGATAACTGCCGGACCCCATGGTGTAGCGCCCAGTGCCAGCCACATTTTGTTATGTTTGTTGACAACTAAAAAGTTCCGTGATCCCATTTTTTAAAAAAAAACTTATCTTTTTGTCATTTTGTCACACACACACCCCCCAGTGATGACACCTGGGGTGGCCTGCACCCACTGCACCCCCCTTCCTCCACCACTGGTCTTTGGTCATTGCTCATGATCTTTATCCCTGAGATATGCTTGGAGATGCTGACTTCACTCTGCCTCTGATTTGATCCATCTGTACTACTCAAAATAAATTAGGTTTCTTAATGAGGCTTGGCGCAGAAAACCAATTATAAGTATTGAAGTAAAGAAAGCACATACCAGCCCTCCTTAATCCAAACATCATGATGAGAATCAGTTTAAAATCCTAGTTTAAACGCCAGGGACTGTCCAATTCTGTAGGTTTTTTCTCAGTCTTCTTCGGTCCAGACTATGTCTGCTTATTGTCCAAATCTAATTAATTTATCAAAGCAGATATTCTTTGGCTATGGGAGTGGCTTTGGAGAGTGCCAGTCGTACCATGCTCTGGGACCCAGTGTCCTGCCGCTTGCACAATGCAAGCTGGCAATGTTGGACAATCTGTGGTTCTTCAAGAGGGTCCTCCCCCATCCTGGGGAGTCGGCCAGGGCTAATTTCCCCCGTATCAGCCACAAATTACTGGCACGGCTGGAGTCCAATCGTATGGGAGTCAGCCATTTACCACTGCCGGAAACAGAAGGAGCTTTCTGTGCACTTAGATGCATACCTGTTGAGCATCTCCAGTTACTGCTATAATCCAGGGATGGCAAAAGTGTGGTCCTCCAGGTGCTGCAGGTCATCAGCCACAGTCAGCAAGAAAATGATCCGGGACCATGTGAGTTGCCGTCTGCTATACCCAGGTGGCGCTGTGGTTAAACCACTGAGCCTAGGGCTTGCTGATCAGAAGGTCGGCGGTTCGAATCCCTGTGACGGGTTGAGCTCCCGTTGCTTGGTCCCAGCTCCTGCCAACCTAGCAGTTCGAAAGCACGTCAAAATGCAAGTAGATAAATAGGAACCACTACAGCGGGAAGGTAAACAGCATTTCCATGTGCTGCTCTGGTTTGCCAGAAGCGGCTTTGTCATGCTGGCCACATGACCTGGAAGCTATACGCCGGCTCCCTTGGCCAATAATGCGAGATGAGCGCGCAACCCCAGAGTCGGTCATGACTGGACCTAATGGTCAAGGGTCCCTTTACCTTTATACTCTCTGGTGAAGTCAGCATCAGAAAGTTAGGAATTAATTATCAGGAATTAAAGCTGTCTGGAGATTGTACAACTGTCTGCAGCAGAACCTCTCCCTCTCTCAATTCTCTGCTACGCTCTTGTCTCATTCGTGCTTTGCTTCTGCTACCTGCTGGCCAGTTTTACAACTGTGGTTGGTGAGCTCCTGCTGTAAAACTGGTTTTCCTAGAAAATAATTTGCATCGCTTTTGGAGAAATCAATGATGTTTTTTCCTCACCTGCATTGGCAAGTGCTGCAGTCTACGATTCAACTATTTGTTCCTTAGGTGCTATATGCTGATATATACGGTCGACTGATTTTGCTAGTAAGCATTGCCAAGGTGAGGAATTGCCTCCGAGCCTGGGAGTCAGTTGACTGTCATTTAATTCCAGGTGTGCGGTAAAGGAAGAAAACTCTCCATATTCTTTAGAAACGCTTCCTCCTTCACAATCACTTCACAAGTTGCAGGATTGAGGGCTGGTACTGAGAGCAGGTGATTGCAAGGCTCAGATTCAGCTGTGCCATCATAGAAGTTGGGAGTAATCAATTCAGACTGATCTAAAATTGTGACATGCTAAAATTGTTTATCCTTGAGAATCACATTTTATATCCCAAGCTACTCACAAGTGCTGTAGTAGATGCTGTCCTGCTATCACTGGAGCCCAACAACAGCTGGAGGGCCACAGATCCTTGGTCTAAGAGGCCAGTTCTGAAAGCATTGCCCCTGATAAAACCAGACTCTCAGAAGGTGCATTGAAACACAATCTGTTATCTGCAAATCACACCCAGCATCTTGTAACGGTGGGTGTCAGTCTGAACATTTTCTAGGGTTTATGACTACGGATCATAGCACCACTGCAATTGGAATGACCTGATGTGAAAAGAGACACACACACACACACACCCCACCATGAACTGTGTTAACTCTGGGCTCCCTCAGAAGAAAGTGGACTCTCCTTCCTTGAAGGTCTTTAAGCAAAAGTTGGATGGCCATCTGTCATGGATGCTTTAGCTGAGATTCCTGCATTGCGGGGGGTTGGACTAGAAGACTCTTGGGGTCAAACTGGGCGAGGTAAACAAAATAACGAACAGACAGGAAGTTGTAAGAAATAGATGAAGAAAGGTGCTAGGACATGCACTCACCCAAGAACACCCTTCCCCTCTCCATAAGGCTACATCAGTCCAAAGCAGCATTTAAACCCCAGATTTTCAATCATGGGATAACTAACAAGCTCCAACAGAACCCCCTTTCCACCCTATGCTCTCAGGAACCAGATTCACACTTTGCTGAACCCATGGAGCAAGGAATGGCTGAGGGAGGTGCCGTAGCTTTGCTGGTAAAGGATAGTAACAGGGAGACTTCAATCCTCACGCAGAAGGCACAGAACTCTGATCCCTGATGGGTTCCACTTACTTCCGCAAAGGTACACCTTTCTCTTCCCTCCTTCTCTTCATTCTTAGCATGTGTCTGTGGCGGATCACTAGGCCTACTCTCCAGACTTTGGGTAGTTAGGGATCCTTTGAGAACAAGCTGTGCATATAATGTATGATCTGATGCCTGCTGATTGTTGTCAGAAGCAGCGCCCATATCTGTCATCTCCTTTATTCCATGTTTCGTTTCAATCTTTCTTTATTCCTCTGGTGTGTCAACTTCTTAATTGGGCATGAAGTTAAGGGTGGAAAGACTTATTCATAACAGAGGCATGTTTTGACTCCAGTCAAAGACCCCCCCCCCAAGCCCTTTCAGAAGTGTATGGTAGATAATGGGCAGGTGGTGGACACACATGCCGGTTCAGACACACACCTGGTAGCAATTGCCTCAGTGTGAAACAATGGAAGCAATGGGCCTGAGGGAAAATGAGCCATAGGGCACCTCTGAGAGAGGAAGCAGGTGTTTTGCAGCTCTCATGAGCCTGAATTGCAGAGGGAGCTTCCTTTTACGTTTGGGGTTCCCCAATAACAATATCACAGAATATATACAAGGTGTGTGGTGAAAATGGCTTCAAGTTGGCCATATCAGTGCTGTTGCTATGCAAATAAACTTTAGTGGCTTTGATTAACAGAAGACCCCCCTGGCTTCTCATATGTACTTGCAACAATTATGTGACACTTAGGGCTTACCAACATCACAACGATGGGTTTCAAAGCCCAGCAAGTGTTGCATGTGCCATTTTCTCTCTACCACCAACAATGCCCGTCTGATTGCACTCCAGTTAAATATTAAACATTCCACACTCGGGTTATCTGCATCCCTTATCACTTGTTTCCTAACTGATAATCTTTAATCACTCAAGTGTTGTAGTAAATCCATAAAGTTTATAGATAACATGGTTTTGTGTCCTTGGATTGTTTTACAGTTTTCTACAGGTCGTTGGATTCAACCTTGAGGCTTGCCAGCTGGCCAGAAGGATGGTTCTTTGGCCCCCATAGCCATTTGTATTTAGAAGATGGCAGATTGAGACTTACTCAATGGGAGTACATACTATACTCCCATGTACTATAGGCCTGAGGTGTCTGCATAGCTGCCAAGTTTTCCCTTTTCTCGCGAGGAAGCCTATTCAGCATAATGGAAAATCCCTTAAAAAAAGGGATAACTTGGCAGCTATGCACGGTGTCTGTCGTATTCTAACCTACTATCTGCAAATATACAGCAATATAACAAACTACCTTTCCTTAAATAACCCCAAGATGGGTGTGTGTGTGTGACTGCAACTTTTTAAAATGTTGATTTATAGGTGGGCTTTGTTTGTTTGTTTGTTTATAGAGGCCCATTAGCACAACACTTTGGATACTTAGGGGTTTGGGTCTCATTTGATTCCCTGGGTATAAGGCAGGCATCCCCAAACTTCGGCCCTCCAGATGTTATGGACTACAATTCCCATCTTCCCCGACCACTGGTCCTGTTAGCTAGGGATCATGGGAGTTGTAGGCCAAAAACTTCTGGAGGGCCGCAGTTTGGGGGTGCCTGGTCTAAGGTTTGAACCACACTTGGGGACACCATGCTGCTTTCAGACACCCTCCTGGTAGATGTTCCCAGTGCTTTTTTCCCTTAAAAATGTTTAAAGGCACTCTCATTTTCCTACTCATATTGAAATACTGCCCCTCAATGATGACAAACTTAGATTCACAAAAAAAAACTTTTTAAATTGAGAGCACCCAGTGCTTTTTTTCTGGGGGGACGCAGGGGGAAACATACCCCTGCGTGCCCCCAGGAAAAAAGCACTGGATGCTCCCATTTTTTTTAAAAAAAACAACAACCTTGAGGGTTCTTTGCATTTTCTTTGGTTGGAAAGGTTGTCTGGGTTATGAGGGGGAGGAAGATGGCCTGTTTTCTTTCCTGTGATTTATTTGTTTTGGGGAGCATAGGCATTTTGCCTTCTTCGAGGGAGAGGAGTTCTGAACATTACTAGCCTTTCTTCTGTGAAAATTGATTCACAAGTATGCCCCCAGCCTAAAAAAAAAAAGGTTCATTGGCCCTGGCCTCAGTTCTCCACAGGTGACATGGCAAGTTGCCTAGAAGGAAGAGTTCCAGAAGTCATATGCTGATGCCTTATCATGGCCAATAAAAACTTGGCCTTTCCTGGAGTTTTTGACTCTTTGCCACACTGTAGCAACAAGGTCACAGAGTTTAAACCTTTAATGTGGAGTTTTTTAAACAGAATAACACAACAACAACAACAACAACAAAACAACAACATATTATTATTATTATTATTATTATTATTATTATTATTATTATTATTATTTATACCCAACCCATCTGGTTTCCCCAGCCAGAATAGGATTCTGATGCCACCTGGGGCAGAAAGCAGAGCTGTAGCTCCCCCCCCCCCGAACACCTGAAATATGTGTATGTTTATGCTCAATATTTTAGAAATGGGACCTAAGATCGGCCATGTTATTTTAAGCAGACATACTTCTATGCCCCACTGAGACTAATTCCCAGGTAACAGGGCACAGGATTAATGCCTTAATGGCCCTGCTTGTGTGAGCTGGGGACCGGCTTGTCAGTCCATCAGTTCATCTAAGACTGAGAACCATTCCCTCCCATGGATGTAGCAGTGGCAGAAACAGACATATCCTTTCATCCTTAGATGTCCTTTGTCACTCCTGCTGAGCTCTCCATTTACCTTTTTGCAGTTACTTAGTGGCTTGTAAATCCAAGTGTTAAATTAATGTGATGAGAAAAGCTTTACATGTAGCAAGATCTAGAATACATTGTAATTTATGGCTGCAGTCTTGAAGTTGAAATGCTGTTGTTTGTTGGTTAATCATTCTAATCTCTAATGCTACAAAAACCAGGGAGTATCCCTGATCCACCAGTTCAGTGCCTTAACCACTAGGCTGGAGGGCAAAAACATTGCTAATCCCACTTTCAGAGGATCTAAAATGTAGCCTGTGATTTCAACATGTGTTTAATTTGAAGCTCATAGGGGCTTAGAACCTACCGTATTAAAGCAGGTGTGTTTCTTCTTATTTGGAGAGCAGCAAACTATCATCCCAGATCTGTTCTCACCCCAGCACTTGCAACTTGGTTGGAGAGCAGAGCATGTGCACTCCAAGCATAGCTGGAGACTGTCTCTGCACATTGTTAATATTGTACATCTTAGGACAAGGACAAAAATGTGAATTGCAAAAGGGAATGAATTATGAAAGCAGGAGTCTGGTGCCAGCTGAGTCTCTCTCTCTCGTCGGGCATTATTGCCTCCTATGGCTCAGGGGAATTCCCGCTGAGGTTCGGTCAGACAAGCAAAGGGCTTGGGCAGCTCCTTGAACCAAACCTCCTGGGTTTCTTTGGTTTTCCCAGAGTTCCTTGAAGCCTTAACAAAACAGTGTGGGTGGGTTTGCTTTGCACTGTGTGAGCCATCGTTCATGTCTAGAACTTGACCCAAGAGAGAGGTGACATTGTGAGGAGCTGATGCAGCAATATGATGTAATGGCATGAATGTCACGAGCAGGAAGGGGTTAGGTGAGGACACAAAGCTTACCAATAGTGACTCAGTTCCAAAACAGGGGGAGTGTGTCTTGCCCTAATCCTATGGTGACAGAAGGATGGTATGAAATGCTAGATGGAGCTAATATGTTAATTGGGATTAATTGGAATTCCCACAGCCTAGACAAAGCAAAAATTGGGTATCGGCATTAGCCACAACCATCTCAGGCTGATTTTTGCCTGTGCATTATAGAGAGATGTGTTGATGGCTTTCAATGAGCAGATCTTCCTGAAATATGAATTCCAGACAAAAGGCTACGAGAACAGTTTCTGCTTGCTTATACATCTCACCTACCACACTTCTGATGTGCTGCTATGGGGAGTAGGGAAAACCGCCCACTTCCATGCAGCGGAACCAGGTGTAGAAATGGCAAGAGGCTCAAATTAAAATTCCCACTGCTGTGTTCATGGAATCTTCTGGAGCATGCCTTGACACTCCTTCTTCTTCCCAGTGTCCATCTGTTCAGGTAATGAGAAGAGGAGGTGTAGTAAGGTGAACTGATTTTCTGTGCATGTGGGATCATTGCAAGACATGCTGGTTCCAGAAAAATAACAAGACGGGTTATTTTATTAATTATTTTTTACAATTATATCCCACTTTTTGTCCTAGGAGCTTAAGTGGCAGTTTCCCCAGACATCCCTGTTTTATCTGCAGCACAACCCAGTGAAGTAGGTTAAACTAAGAGGCCCAGGGTCAGCCAGCTCCCGTGGAGCAGCAGGAATAGAACCTACTGCCCCAATTTCTTACTATAATGGCAGAATGCAAGTCAGCAGGCTCACTCTTAAGACAGGGCCATGGCTATGACCTTATAATACAAAGTGTGTGACTGCAATAATAGCCATTGTTTTCACATATGAAGTGCTTGGTGTTGGGACATGGAGACAATTGCCCTGATGCTGAGGTGATTCATGATCATAAACGTCTCACTCGCTCCCCCCTCCCCACCTTGCTCATTCATTCAGAGCATTTCTGCCGTGTCAGGGTTTGTTTAGCCACACCTTGGTTGACTGTGGATGAAAATAGTCAGGAGCAAATAAAGTTCAAGGGAACTGCTGCTGGGGTCACTTTACTGTTCGGCTTCCTATGTATAAAAACCACGCCATGCCTACCTTGTTGTCAGGAATACTCGTTTCTGTTTACTCATTCTAGTTCCGCATTGATCAGTTCTCCAAGCGGCAGAAGTTCCCAGGCTGAGCACTCTCTTAGGAAGCTGCTATGGCTGCTCGAGGGCCGTATGAGATAGGTGGCAAATGTTGCAGTGGCTCAGTTTATCCCCAGAGCATCCTCTACCAAATCCTCAACAATGAAGAGCGATGGAAGGAAGAATGGCACCCCCAGCATTCCCCCCTTCCCTTTCCGTTTCCAAATATTGGCTGCCCGTGTGAGGTAAACCGAAGAGTCATCCTGAAAATGCCGGGCGTCACCTGCAACAGAGCATCAGAGGTGCTTCTGAAAACTATCACTTTCATAAGAAAGCTGCCTTCTTTTTTTCAGTTGCCCCTGGAGGACCAGATCCTCTTGATACGACAGGGCTGGGCACCCCTCTTCCTACTGGGTTTGGCTCAAGAACGGGTGGACTTTGAACTCTTAGAGACCTCAGTCCCCAGCCTCTTGAAAGCAGTCCTCCTTAATCAGTCTCCTGCAGGTGAATACCACTTAAAACCGGAGAACTCTCCTTTAGGAGCATCACTAGCAGAAGTTCAGAAGATTAAGGATTTCTTGGGGAAGTTCTGGAATGCAGACATTTGTGCAAAAGAATATGCCTATCTTAAAGGAATTGTTCTATTTAATCCTGGTAAGTCTCTTCCAGGTATTTGCAAAGGCTGCAGTCCTGCCCTCAGTTACTTGAGCATGGATCCAATTAATACCCAAGGGACTTACTTAACAGCTTCAGTGCTAATGACAGGATTGCACCCTAAAACTGCACAGTTCAGGGTGCAGAAATAAATTTTAAAGTTGCTTAAGAAGGAGGAACCCCATTTTTAATTGGGGTTTTTAACGTTTTCATAAATCCATTTTTTAAACCTTTCTGACTTTCAAACTACAATATACTTTTTTTAAAAAATGTATGTATTATATATAATACACATGCAGGTGTTTGTGGGTGTATGGGAGCTAAAATATGCAAATTTACTTTACCACTTAAAACTTTAGGCTCTAGTCCAGGCATCCCAAACTGCGGCCCTCCAGATGTTTTGGCCTACAACTCCCATGATCCCTAGCTAACAGGACCAGTGGTTGGGGAAGATGGGAATTGTAGTCCAAAACATCTGGAGGGGCGAAGTTTGGGGATGCCTGCTCTAGTCTAAAATGAGGGAGATGTATGCAGGGGCGATACTGGACAATGTGCAATGTAAATGTGATATGACATTATAGTATATGTCAGGGGTGGGGAACCTGTGGTCATCCTGATGTGGATTGCAACTCACATCAGCCCCACCCAACGTAGGCAATTGTAAGGGATGATGGGAGCTGTAGTCCAACAATTTATGAAGGGATACAGGTTCCTGTTTCCAGCTGGAAGTGCTGCTGCAAATGTAGGGAGCCAATTACTACCAAAATGTGGAATGAGCAATATTACCGTGGGCTTTTGAGTAAACGCTTAACTCCAGTGGAAACCAGTTGAAAAACTTTATAGTATTCTGTATTTGGATAGAAGTTGTCATCTGCTCAATTTCATCCACCTTATTTATTTCTAAGCCAGCTTTTTGGAGTCAATGGCTGTTTTCAACATATCAAAACATGAGTTATATAAATCAAAATATCTAACCTATAGCAGAAGCCACCATAAAACAAACAGCAGGAATTCAAAATGAGGGACTAAAAAAGAGAAACACTGAACCCAGCATAAGATAAAAACGGAGCACATCCCCAGCGAACATGCAATAAACGGCATTGCCATAGCTCTTCACACATTCCTGCTCCCATAACCAACACAACAAGAAGATGCATTTATTTCCCTTATTTCCTTATTTCTAATTTTACAGACCTCCACGACTTAAAATACCACCATTATGTCCAGGCCCTTCAACAGGAAGCTCAGCACACTCTGGTAGAGTTTGTCTCAATGACTCATAGCAGAAGCAGGAGGAGATACGTTTGGATGTTGGAATTGCTTGGTTTTCTGAGGACCTTCAGCCCAGATACCATTGGAGAACTCTTCTTCAAACCCATCTTGGGTGATGTCGACTTAAACACCTTACTTCTGGAAACACTTTACACCAAACAGGACCTTATTTGACATCTGATGAGACATCACAGAAGACCAGGACTATCATCAAAAGGGGCAGGTTCCCCAGAACAATAGGAAATCTTGCTTTCTGTGCATTGGAATCTGTCTCCTCCCCATAGCTGCCAAGTTTTCCCTTTTCTCGCGAGGAAGCCTATTCAGCATAATGGAAAATCCATTAAAAAAAGGGATAACTTGGGAGCTATGCTCCTCCCCTGTGGAGAACCCCAACACACTGTAGGACTCTCTTCCATTTTGCATATTTCCTGTTTCTTTGGTGATCTGCATTGATATATATATATATATTACACCAGCATTCTATTGCCCTTTTGCTGATAATCTCCACTAGATAACGACTTTCCTCCCTCTTATTGTTGCATTACACTTGTTTTTATTAATGCTTTGCCACCCATGTATTTCCAGATGTTTATGGTTCAGCACAGGACAAAACAGCCCAGACGTCACTGTGATGTAAAATAAAGTATGTTTTATTTAAGTTTGTTCTTAATATAAGAGCCAAAACCAATGACAGGAAGAGCCAAGTAATTGTAGTTTTGCCCCCACCAGGTATATGGCGTTAGGACTGCAGTCTTAGAAAGCAACCTTGCTGCTTTTACTTCCTCTCACACTCTCTCTTATTGTGAAAATTAACATAATTTGATTCTCATTCTGCAAGGATGAAGAACAAGTGGAACCAGGCTTTCTAAGGGTGGAGAAACAAGCAACTAAAATAGTGGTGCTCAATTTCGACCTTTCTGTGAACAGAACAGGGGTTGTTTGCTGCAAACTCCAGCAAGAAGTCCATTCAGTGGAGAAAATGTAGAATACACATGGGTTGGGAAGTTTGGAAGAAAAACACGGTGGGCTTAAAGCTTTAGAAGGAACTGTAAAATATTTCCTAGAAATTCTGCAGCGGATGAAAAGCAACGGTAGAAAATCAAATGCAAGCTTTGATCTGCTGCTCCAGGGTCACAATTAAATCAAAGGTAATGAACCTATTAAAGAACATTTATTAAAAACTATTCAGCAATATAGGCCAAGCTAGAGCAGCATAGATGGAAACTGGATGCTGCGGAATCTCATTATGTGGCCAGGTCAATCCACTTTGTGAAACCAAAGTTCAATGAAGGGGGCAATAGATGCTCTAAACTCTTAGCAAATGCATTAAAGGGGGAGAAAAAAAGAAGCAATCACATGTGTTCTCTTTGAGATAAACTAACGGCTCAGAAACCTAGGATGATAAAAATATTAAACAAATGATTCTGACACTATTAATTGAACCTATATCAGTCAAAGTACTGTTCTCAGGGGGAACTCAGTTCCAGCACCTCTCAGGTGGGTGCCATTGCCATTCTAAGAGAAAAGGGGAGGCATTCATGGTGAGTTCTGGCACCTCTTTTTCTAGAAAAATAGCACTGCTGTTACAGAACAATATGAATCAATATTTGGATAATCTACATTTGAAACCACTTAAAGAAGAACACCAAAAGTTATCAAATACACCATTTACCGAAGAAATCAACATTGGCAAGCTAAAGCATGGCATGACACCAGGCCCAGACTGCTTTGGCAGTCTTTTTTATAATAGGGTTGCCATACAGTATTTCAAAAAGTGAAAATCTGGACACAAAAGTTGTTGAGGATTTTCCTGGACATTAAACCCTTTCCCACCTGGACGCTGTTTACAATTTCAAGAGTGCCTAATGCCTTATTTGAATATTTTGCTTAATACTATCTGGAATGGGGGCAGAATCTCAGATACTTGGAATACCTCTAAAAATATTGTTATTCCTAAACCCAGGTCCTATCATCTGATCACCCTGTTTAGTCTTTTTTTTCTTTTTTTTTCTCACTCATGCTCTTCACAATCCCCCTGGAGTCCTAGCTGTAGCATTAAGATATAATTCATTCATTAAAGGATAGCAGGGAGAGGGCAAAGAACATATGTGGACAATATTATTTGTATGAAACGTAATCCCATAGGGACTATCCCTGCAGTGAGGACTGAATTATCAGTTTTTGAGAAAGTAGCTGGACTATGTTCTAACTGCGATAAATCATTTTTGTATCATAGTGTCAATTCAAATATACAACTGGAACTTTAAAAAGTTAACATCTTGATACGTTGTAAGGATTTCCATTACTTAAGGATGCAGATCCCTTGAAATTTAAATACATCACATTATTTAAATTTTATTCCTTTAGTCAAAACGATTATGTGTAATCTGGGCAGATGGAAGAAGCTTAATATATCTATTTTGGGCTGAATTGCATCAGTAAATATGATGATAGTTCTTACATTCCTACATCTGTTCCAAGTGCTTCCTCTCTTTCTCCATCCTCCCTCTCTTAAGAATTGGCAAAGAACGATTAATATTTTTGTATTTCAGAGGAAGAGACCAAAATTAGCTCTGAAAAATTTCTATATGAGGCCAGATGAAGGAGGAGGGGGGCGTCCACATTTGATGCTATATCACAAAGCATTTCAAATAAAATAACACTGCTTTATTATTAACAAAGTTGACAAAGATGGATTTTACACCGACATAAGTGATGGGTATTGCCATTTTCCAAATGGACTCCTACAGTGCTGCATTTAATTCCATATAGTCTGTCCTATCCTCTTCTTCCTACAGCTGCTTCTATCATCCCTGATAGATTACTGTGTGTTATTTTTCTGTTGGAAGCCGCCCAGAGTGGCTGGGGAAACCCAGCCAGATGGGAGATGGGCGGGGTATAAATAATAAATTATTATTATAAAATTATTATATCATTAGTAATTGAGGCTGATGGGGGCTTAGAGTTCAGCCACACCTGGAGGCCTACAGGCTCCCCATCCTTCAGTGTGCCCTAGTACATCACTAGATACGGTAACTAAAGGTTTCTACTTATTGCTGTTCCTTATTTTTCTATGCCATCTTGTGGGTTGTCAGAGAATTGCAACATGAATGATGCACTTTGCAGACTACATTGCAATGGGCATTCAAGTGAAACGTCTGAAGATGTAAGTAAGATGGTGCCTGAGACTGGTAGGGTGGAAGGCAGGGAGACCAACCGTAGGTAGAGCCAGAGGCAATGAATTTTAATTTTGTCCCCCCCCCTCCTCCCTGCTGAGTTCTATGGTACATATGCAACCCTGGAACTAAGAAGGGGGAAGCTGGCAGGCAGCGCCACCCTATGAACTTGTTGAGAGGCAGGCAAGTGGGGGATGGCAGAGGGCAGACTACTGTTGAGGGAAATTGTTTGGTCTGCTTCATGGCGGTGTGGCTGTGGATTGAAGGAGTACAGAGTGCATCCTGGGCCACCCCTGCGCTGCTCTTGTCCTACACTGACCCACCTTGTTTCAGCAGGCACAAATGGTTCCATGGATGGAATGTTCTGCAGGTGTCCCTCTCATGGCGTTACCATATTTGGTGTTCTAAAGATATATCAGGGCTTCCATCAACTCACCTTGGCATTGCATGGAAAACATTTACATTTTTCATTAATTCAAATAAGTATGCTTAAGAAACGATTAAGGTAAGTGAGTCTCGATTCAGGTGCTGCAATTTGATGACAGCATCGTTTTGTATGCAAAGCATATGCTCTAACACTCACCCACCTTGCACTAGCAGGGGATTTCTAACGTGTTTGACAACTAACAAATAAATGAATACAATCTCCCTCAAGAAATAAGACCTGATCTGAGAAAGTTTATGAACATCTGACTTTGCTTCCATCTTTATTTGGGTGTGTATGTCCTGAATGTACCCATGGTTGTTGTTGGTTTTATTCTCGCAGATGGGAGAGCACAAAATGGCAGGAAGTGCAGTTTCCGTACAACTCTGCAGTTTCAAAAGTCAAATCGCTGCCAAGATTCCCTTTATCTCACACGTACACCTCCCAATTTCCTCTTTCCCTTAGCACCTAAGCCGCACCAATCCTCTGCGCATGCGTCTTACACCCCCCCCCACCTTCCAGAGCAGTGTCTCGCTCGGTCTTTTTAACACAACCCCACCGCCCCAGCAGGGAGGGTTCTGATTGGCCCGTCCCCCGCTCGCAAAGCTGCCAATGAGAATGCCCGGTGCGGTCCCCGCCTGCGCTCTCAGGGAGACCACGAGCGCGCGCGCGTTCCTCGTCAGCAGCCGACATGGCGCTTGCTGGGCTCGCGCGGCGCGGCGCTGCTGCTGTTGCGGCGTCGTCGAGACCTCGGCCGCGGCTACGTTTGGCGACGGGGCCTCTGAGCCGCAGGCACGCGGCGCATTTCACTTTTCAGCCGGACCCAGAGCCCACCCAGTATGGTGAGAGCTTTCGTCCTCCTCACTCGCTCCTGAGGAGAAGCGAGCCGCTCTCGCTTTCCCGTCCACGCGCCCGGCGGACTCAGGCGGCGCAAAGTTGAGGCGGTAGAATGGACTGCACCATTTCAGGAGGGGGAAAAAATATTTTCACACACCCCACCGGATGGCGTTACTCAAAAACCGCGCACCAGGCGCCAGGACCTTTTTGTAGGTTCCGCGCCTTTTATTTCTGAAGAATATTTTACGTGCAGCCGAATTTTAATAAGGCAACTTCTATCCCCTGTTGTATAAGTGGTGCAGTCTGTTCTCCCTTCTCATTCCCGCCTGGTTTTGTTGACCTGTGGAGACTCAGTCTCGTGTTGCTGGGGAGGGTGAAGGCTTGGAGCTAGTACCGTAGAGGGCGATCGCTTTGTGCATGGGGGGGGGGGGCAGAAATAAATCAAACTTGTTTATTTTTTCCTCCCTGGGTGGTGATGCTTGCGTTATTAAAATTTAGGTTGCCCACCTCATTGTGGTACTGCAGGGCAGCAAGGCAGCAGAAGCCAAAGAGGACATAAGGACACTGGCAGTTTTTTTTTAGCAGTTATGGCAGAAATTGTGGTTGTTCCTACAAGGGGACAATGACAATAAAGATCTATTATATTCTATTCTAACTAGGAGGTGTAGCTTGCACGTAGCTGGTAGTGTGCTGTAGTTCTTTGCATCTGGTCACATCCACTTAATGTTGGCATAGGGTTTTTCTCCTTCATCCCCTAGAACGTGGAACTCCCCAAACAAGGCGTCTTGTACATATTGATGCTAGGGAGTGAGACGATGTTACTGACGAACACAGACTCCTGTGGGTAGGAGTGACAGTAAAAATCATGAAAACCGCCTGCCATACACACAGGCATACAGTGGTACCTCAGTTTATGAACAGTCCTCCTTACAAACTGTTTGGTTTACGAACTCTGCAAAACTGGAAGTAGTGTCCCGGTTTGCGAATTTTACCTTGGTCTACGAACGGAAGCTGAACAGTGGAAGGGCACCGGTGGCAGGAAGCCTCATTAGAGAAAGCGCGACTCGGTTTAAGAACGGTTTCGGTTTAAGAACGGCTTTCCGGAACGGATTAAGTTCGTAAACCGAGGTACCACTGTATATGTAAACGATGGTACTACTAGAACTCTGTGACATCAGCCTGCCATGATTTGTCTGCACAGAAGATTTTTAAAATGCAAAAGTTTACATACGCTGAAGTGAATTCTTGGAGATGTGGCCTGTGCTGTTTTATAATTCGTACATGAGGTCACTTAGTGAAGAGCAATTGCGTCAGTCAGGCTTCAGAACTATAATAATTTTGTACTTCAGGGTGCAGAGATAGACAGTTACACCTGTTACCATAAGTAATTCCACTTCCTTGCTTCCTAAATACCATTGAACAGCTGGTGGTGGAAGAATACTAAAAGGATAGCCTATTATGAGTGCATGCAAAAATGTGTGTCTGTGTGTACATATATAATGTTACATAATGTCTACATTCACATGAACAAAGGCAAACAATTGGGTACTTCTCTAGAAGAGCTGTTGTAGGGCATGGTATCTACTTCAGTGCAGAAAAATGATCCCAGTGATTTCTGCTATAAATTACGGTGATGGCCTATTATCTTCATTGGTTTGCTAGTTTATTATGAGTTCCAGCAAAGGTTCATCTTATACTGGGGCTTGATCTCAGTACTGACCCCTATGTGATATAACTATGCTGTGCACAAGGCTTGAGTACTTCTGTGTATGGCTAGGTGAGAACATTAAGGGATGGAGACATTTCATTATTCCAAACACCTGCTTTATCTGTTTCTTATATTTCAATAAGAAACAGGAATAGCTCATTTCAATACAATATTTTTTCTAGTTGATAATAATAGGATTTACAATCTGGTTTTCCATAAGGTCCCAGAGTGGAGTATATACATTTTAATGTTACAATTAAAATAATTAGATAAAATTTCAGTTGAA